>NC_034009.1:26279638-26404449 GCF_000346465.2 Prunus persica
GGGGTTGGAAGGGTTGGGTTGTGGGTGATGAAATTGAGGTGTGCATGCCATAGCTTCGCAGCTCTGGCATTTATGTAGATTCATAGCCATAGAAATATAAAGTAATAGCGATGGGGACGTTCATGGCCTAATGTTTTCTTCAAGCTTTAGCTACCTAGCTCTATTTGATGAATCATATGAGACACATCCAACTTAATTCAACGGAAACTATCCGTAAATATTCCAACTATATTCCCGCCGCTTTCTTAGAATTTTGGGAGGCCTAAATAGAGGTAAAACAGACCGAACAGACACGAGCATAGTAAGAAAGTAGCGTAACATATGTAACATGAAACATATCAAGTAAGAATTTGAAAAAATAAACAGGGAAGAAGAAAATAGGGGAAGGCCTAGTTTTAGTTGTTTACACATGGCAATAAATATTCCAGAGATTTCCATCATGCACAAAGAATCTGATCAAATATCGAAGATGATCGATGCTGTTACTGCACTGTTTATTTGTTAGTTTTTATAAATAGAAGTAACGCCAAATTTTCCGCACGCTGTAAGCCATTCTTTCTTGCTATTTTATGTGAAGTAATCTATTATTATCTGTCTTCCAAAAGCCAAAGCAAATCGCAAAATATTGAACATGTGAGTTGAAAGAAAGAAATGTTTTCCCAAATTTTTTTTTTGGACAAATTAAATTAAATTATTAACAGTTGTTGTACTCTCCTTTGGATGCTTTGTACTATTTTTGTTATGCCCTCAGAATTCCGTATAAGCAGGAAAGGCAAAACCATGTGCGCATGGGGTTTTCTTTTTAGAGATTATCTTATTTAAACCCTGATTAATACATTTAATTTCAGTTTTTACATCATCATAATTTGTTTTGGAGTCACTCATACAATAACTGATTTTTTCATATGCAGACGTCTATTTTCTACTATTTCTCCCTACTTTTTTCTTTATCTACAATAATATCCGCACGTAATAACGTTCGAATGAAAGAAGAAATAATAGTATGCATAAGTTTAGCATGGTTTAATATTATATAAACCCGCATACAAATTACAATATTCATAGAAAAGAGTGATAATATAAAGATATCGTAAAAATATGGCAAAAGAGTAGTGCAAACACCCAATCCAACACTTTTAACTCAAGCCCTAGAACTATAAGACAAATCTCATCTTCTTATGAGAAAAGAAAGATTTAATTTGTTTATTTCCGCCAGCAAGCAAGCTCAAATAAGCAATAATTAAATGAAAGAAAAAAGAAAAAAATTGGGAGGAAATTGCAGCAAGTTCATTTGCAGCCATGGGTGCGGGTCAAGAAGACAAAGTACAAAGAAAGAGTAGCCCGTGAACGTTGCATGTGACCATAAAGTGCTGTTATAATCAGTGCCGGGCCTTGCCACCTAGACCCACTCACGTGTGTCCTTTGGCTTTTACATCCCCCTGCTAGCTTAAAATAATTTATTACTGCTTAAGCAGCTAAAAGCTAGAAAATAAAAACATTGCAGACGCTGCAGTTGTTTAAACAACATTAAAATTTGAGTTCTGGGTTAGATCAGTCCGCTAATGCAGTTTATTTATCCTTTTATATTCGAGTTCGATTCTTCTATCTATATATTAAAATAATTTAGAATATCGTTTCGTCAAAAAAGAAAACATTGCAGATGACCGTATTGGAGGCCTTACAAAGAAAATCTACACAAAATAACATCCATTTGAGATTGGTATGTTTAGCTTGCCATATAGTTGGTTATTAGGACTAATTAAATAAGATTAGCACAGCACAAAGTGTTCGCATATAAGCAATTGAATGAGAGAGTTGCAACAAACAGCTGCAATATTGGCATGTGGCATGAGATGGGCCCTGGTTGCGAGGCAAAACAAATTCCAACTATAATTTCATACCAACTATAATTCACAAAAAAGAAAACATGGTAATTAATAAAAGAGAAGCAGAGGATGAAATGAGAATGAAATTAATAAATTCCTAGCATTATCAAAATTATGCGTTTTCCCTAGCTAGCTTAAGTTTGTCTTTTCTGTCTGCATAACAGTAATCTCATACTGCTCAAGTTCTATATAAACACAGCCACCACATCTTTTAGCTATCTAAAACTAAAGCAGGCCTTCACACACACCTCTGCCTCTCTCTCTCTCTCTCTCATTTCTATCCACATTACGCTAAAATGAGCGAGTTTAGCTTCAGAAGCCTCACATTCATGCTTTTAATTGCCCTTCTGGTTTGGTCATCTAATTTTGAAGCTTGCATGGCCAGAAGAGGCAGGCATTGGAGGCAGAGCAGAGCTGCCTCTGCTTCTTCTGTTTCAAAGAAAAAAGGAAAAGGCAGTCACGGCGGCGGCAGTAGTCACCACAATAGTGGTGGTATCAGTGGATCAAAACCCAAGTCCCCATCTCATAACAAGGCGCCATCTCCATCTCATAACAAGGCGCCATCTCCCTCTCATAACAAGGCACCATCTCCACCTCAGCTCCCAAAGCCAAGAGATGACACTCCACCAAGCACACCACATAAAGGCTCCTCCTCTTTCAATGTGCTGGATTTTGGTGCTAAAGGAGATGGAAGTACCGACGACACAAAGGTTTGTTAATTCATATGTGCTCTGTCTCTCATCATAATTTTTTATCTGTTTCTTAATTAAGAACTAATTAATCATGATCAAGGGCTAATTGAAAATGTTGCTCTTTTGAGCTCATCATGTCCATGAAAACGACTAGAAATTCCAACATGTAGAAGGATATCTATCTGTGACTCTGTGAGTGAGGTACTTGACAGGTAGTAATGGAAAAAGCAGCCACTTAATCATTGAGAGAAACAAATAGTTATTTTGGTAAACTTTATGCCTTTTGGGTCAGTTGCACGTGACTGTTTTGGGTTGATAACTATAAACGACATGCGTCGGGTTAGATGGTCATTTTGCCCAAATTATCGTTAAGAAGCATTGTGGTCAATTTAATTAATTTTTATTGGTTTCATTAATCATTAATTAATGGGAGAGCATTTCTTGAACAACCGACTAATTTTGTTTTTAACTTTAGTAGTGATAGGAGAAAATGTAAGGTGTACAAAACTTATAGGTGAGCACACCAGAAGAGGTTAAAGAGCAGAGACAACAGAACAGGCCAAACTGGGTGGGGCCCTTGGGCCCACTAAATAAATTTATATTCTCGTTACGGCAGTTGGGGTCACGAAAGATGATTCCAAAAATTGTTGTATACAGTTATGCTTTGATGTAGTAGTTTAGAATAATTGTATTTTTTAAGAAAAATTTTGAATTTAAATGTGAATTTAATATATTATCGTTCTTCTTAATAAGAAAGATTTAAATCTATATATATAAAGTAAAAGATAGAGAATGGTGAAACATTCAAAATACCAGAAAATACCCTTGGATAATGCAAACATTAAGAATTGAAATTATTAATTAAATGAGGATAATATGGTAAATTCACACTTTTCATATTAAAAAAATAAAAATAAAAAGAATAATTAGATAATGAATTCTATTTTTATAGACCACAACTACCCATTATCTTTTTTAATTCTAAAATAAATTTAAAGTTTAAAAAAAAAAAAGCCTCTCGCAGGTGCGGAAGCGCGTGCAGAGAAGCTAGTAATAATAATAAAAATCGTATTTTCTTTGTTTTTAAAGTTACTCATTGTTACATAGTATAACGAAGATATTTTTGCTATGGTGAAACGCGCAGGCTTTCCAAGCTGCGTGGGCTGCTGCTTGTAAAGTTGAGGCATCACAGATCATTGTTCCAGCCGCATACAAGTTCCTTGTGGGGCCCATCTCCTTCTCTGGCCCATACTGCCAACCAAACATCCTATTTCAGGTAAAAATGATTAATGACTCCACCCTGTGTGGACGACTGCTGTTAGCATTTATTTAATTATCATTTCCGTTAAGACTGATGAGGCGAATTATTAATTTCTCAGTTGGATGGCACAATCGTAGCTCCAACAGACTCCAAATCCTGGGGTAAAGGTCTGCTGCAGTGGCTTGAATTTACAAAGCTGAGAGGAATAACAGTTCAGGGGAAGGGTTTAATTGATGGAAGAGGCTCATCTTGGTGGCAGGACACTCCCTATGGAGACCCTATAGATGATGATTTCAAGCTCATTGTGCCACTAAACAGCACAGCCCAACAACACCCGCCAATGCCGGTACTAAAACTAAACTTAAGATTGTCCATTCTAATTTATGCATTAAATCTCTTTGATCATCCATCTTAAAACTGATCATCATTCTGTGGCTCAAATTCTGCGGCAGATAAGAAGCGAGCTGAGTGGGAAAATGCCAAGCATCAAACCCACGGTAAGGACCACTTGGGTGTCAGAAACTTGAAGCTGATATGATCTTTGAGTCTTGACCATGCAGCTTCAGTAACATGATTGTTGTATTTTTTTTGTGGATTTTTCCCAGGCACTGAGGTTTTATGGAAGTTTTAATGTGACAGTCACGGGGATAACAATTCAGAATAGTCCCCAATGCCACCTCAAGTTTGACAACTGCGCGGGAGTGTTGGTCCATGACATGAGCGTCTCGTCCCCTGGCAACAGCCCCAACACAGATGGAATTCACCTGCAAAACTCCAAACAAGTGCTCATCCACACCACCAATCTTGCTTGCGGTAACTACAATCCTTACTCTATAATATCTAGTCTCGGCAGTGCAATGTATCGGACTCTTATAAATACTTTGTTAATTAGATCTTGATACGTTAAATACATAAGTAAAACCTGCAGAATTATGGTGTTTGCTAGTAGATGATTTGAGAAATTTCATGTTCAATCTTATCCCGCCTGCAGCCTTATGCATTGGTTGGCATCTATCAACAATCCCTTACCACTAGGAGTTTGACACATGGCAACAGGCAATCTACTACATTCCAAGAATTATACCCAACCTATTATATGATGATGCATTTCACACCCTTAAAACATCAGCGCGCTATCCAATGTAGGATTAGGTTTCAAACCCCACTGACAACTCTTGTTCTGTAGTACCCCTGAGCCTCAAATCAATATTTTGTCTTCATCAGATGTTAAAACTACTACCAAATTCCCCTGCCCTTCTGTCGAGTTCAGCTTAAATAATGGACCACATACAACAAAGAAGAGAAAAGAAATTCACATGTTTCAAGTATAGCACTTCACATCACACTTTTGAGCAGTAATATTGATCATTCGTATAAACCTAACTATAAACTGAAATTTGCACATAAACGTTGCAGACAACACATGAAATAGGCACCAAACTGAAGGCAAAGTCAATTAGTATAACATGGATAAAAATGATGATCATAAGACAGGTTTACTCGTCAAGTATAACTAAGCTAAAGGCTCTTTCATTCTAAATTATTTGTGCAGGAGATGACTGTATTTCCATACAAACGGGGTGCTCAGATGTGTACGTACACAATGTGAATTGTGGACCTGGGCATGGAATCAGCATCGGAAGTTTAGGAAGAGATAACACCAAAGCCTGTGTCTCAAACATCACCGTTCGAGACATCATCATGCACAACACGATGAATGGTGTCAGAGTCAAGACATGGCAGGTATGGATACCATCTGCAATTCCTACATGATTTTGGAACTTACCAAGTAATGAAATAAGACTGGTCCAGAATATGGTAACAAAATAGCATCCATAGCCAAGTACAACACTTCTATTTTTAAGCAGAGCCAAGATTTAAACCCTTCATGGCTTGTTGAATGCCTCATTCAGGAACTAAACATACAAGTCAATAAAAATTTAAAGGGGTTTTAAAACCTCCTGATTATGAGTCATTTTAGACTTTCACATTTCAAACATAGAACTCTCTTCTACATAAAGGTTTTCAGAATTCAAAATAGTCTTAAGAGAAAGAAGAAAACGGAGATACTGTTAGATTTCTACCAAGAATAAAATAATCAAATGTTACAATCTCAGTAATCCATGCACCTCCAGCTAGATCCCAATGCTAAAAATGAGTCAGTCGACTCTTAAAGCATTGTGTTCTTCATGAACTAAATATTGGTTCTTCCAACACCTCAAATTAGTTACTAATGCTTGACAATTTACCTTTTTATTTTACATATATCTGATTCAATTCTAAATCTGCAGGGTGGATCAGGCTCTGTTCAGGGAGTGCTGTTCTCAAACATTCAAGTTTCTGAAGTTCAACTTCCTATTGTGATTGATCAATTCTATTGTGACAAAAGCCAATGCAAAAACCAAACTTCCGCTGTGGCTCTATCGGGGATCACCTATGAGAGAATAAGAGGGACATACACCGTAAAACCTGTACACTTTGCCTGTAGTGACAGCCTACCCTGTGTAGACGTAACACTAAATGGCATAGAGCTGAAGCCAGTGCAAGAGCAGTATCACATGTATGAACCCTTCTGCTGGCAGACGTTCGGAGAGTTAAGAACCCCAACTGTCCCACCCATTGCTTGCTTACAAATTGGCAAGCCATCAAGCAACCGAGTGAATTCAGATCATGATGTATGTTGAGATCATTTTAGTACTAAGTATATATATATATATATATTTATATAAGATGATGATGGTGCATTCGCTTTGTGTGGTCGGCATGATTTCCTGACCCCTTTCACACCATCAGTTTGTTTGCTCTATAGTGTGTATAATTTGGCAGTCCTAGTTTACAGGAATTCTTCTTTATAAGAGGCTTACATTTATTTCCCATTGTGATTACAAGAGAACATACGAGGAGGAAGGCGTGTTCTGGAACAATTTCTATATAAATCATGTATGACATTTTCATCAAAAAATAAAAAATACAGAACTTGCATGAATTGCCTACAGCTCAAAAAGCAAGCAAATTCAATAAGCACCATAATAGCTGTAAACTAAGAAAGAAGAAACCCAAAAGAAAATTCATTCTAAAGATTTAAGCTTTAACAAATTAGGGACTGAAATCTAATCTAAAGCAGCAATTAAGAAAGCAACAAAGTTATTGATTCATTTAATTTTATAATTAGCACAATGGAAGCATCAGAAACCCATCAACGCAAGTTTACAATTTGTTTCACCACATGATCCGAACAAAATTTTCACATGAAGTTTGAAAACGTACCGTTTTCGTCTTTTCCTGGGATTCCGATTTCTGAAATCTGAATGCACACACCCTGCTTGCAAATTGCAATTGGTTCCAATTTTAGGTCGTGGAGCACCAAAACGACGCCGCATCCTCTACCAGGTTTAGTGAACAACATCCAAAACGCACCGTTCTGGTGTTCGCGCCTTATCTTCTTTATCCAATCCAAAAGGCTCATCTTCAACCTCTCCCTAGTCTCCAAGTCCTGAACTTTACTCAAGAACAGCTCCAATTCCAAAGTGTGATCTTTTCTCAGTTTTCCATCAATGGCTGAAAGTTCAGAGAAGGACCTCATGACCACCATGACTAGGAGAGTGGCCTCCATCGCTAACCATCTCAGACCTGTCCATTCACCTCCCAACTGCATCTCAATTTCTCTATCCAATGCTTCCATGAACGACAGCTACCACCGGACTCACGGCGAAGTCTCCACCCACCAAATTGTTTGGGAAAATGTTCGTGACGATTCCTGCGAGGCCTTCACCGACATTGTCTACGAGAAGGCCGTCGGCGAAGCCATAGCAAAGGTCAGGCTCCTCAGGTTGGTTTTGATTAATTAATACTAATTACTGATTAGTTTGATATGGAGATTATGAGATTTGATATGTCACTAAATCTCGCGTTTTTTGTTTGTAGATTACGATTAATAGGCCGGAGAGAAGAAATGCGTTCCGGCCTCAGACAGTTAAGGAGCTCATTCGCGCGTTTAACGATGCCAGGGACGATGGTTCCATAGGCGTCATCATTCTTACTGGGAAGGTACCTCCTTCACGTCAAAACTTAAGTAAGGAAATGCATTATGGATGTAAAAGGAGATAATTTCTTTTGGGGTTTGATTATGCTGTATGTAGCTAATAATTTGATGCACATATGTCAATTTTGCACTTTGTTTTGTTGGTAATTTTGATATATTTAGGGAACCAAGGCATTCTGTAGTGGGGGTGATCAGGCTTTGAGAGGCAAAGATGGTTATGCTGATTATGAAGATTTTGGTCGTCTTAATGTTCTAGATTTGCAGGTAAAAGAAATATTTTGGACCTTTTAAGTTTAGGCAGTGAACTAGCATTTGTTCTTCCGCTATATAAATCATCTCAATTTGCTATGTTTAGGTCCAGATTCGTCGTCTTCCGAAACCAGTAATAGCCATGGTATGCCCTTTTGAACCCACATTGCAAGTTTAGGGCTTTGTTGTTGTTGGACAGTTGGGGAGCTGTGAAGCAAAAATATTGCTGGTTGTCGAAAACTTTGCCAGCACCCCAAATTAGTGAACTACATCATTAACCCTTGTTTGTATTAAATGGGCTATCAGGTGGCAGGTTATGCTGTTGGGGGAGGGCATATATTGCACATGGTCTGTGATCTTACCATCGCAGCCGACAATGCTATTTTTGGCCAAACTGGTCCTAAGGTACTCACTTTATCATGTCCCTTAAATCTGGTTTTTCACAAGTATAGTTTTGGTCAGGGTGCTACAGGAACTGATTGAACTTGGCATACTTGCTTTTTGATCACCATCAATCTTTCATCAGTCCTTTCATCTTCAATCTAGAGAATGGGTAAGAGCAGCATGCTAACAGCATATAAAACCTCCCCAACTTGTACATTTGGCAGGTTGGAAGCTTCGACGCTGGTTATGGGAGTTCCATCATGTCCCGTTTGGTAAGCATTGAAGTTGACTTCTGTTCTGAAATTACTTGTGTCAAATTACTTTAACTTGATATGCGGCGGAGTTCCTTTAACGAATGGTTTTGGTCAATCAGGTTGGGCCTAAAAAAGCACGGGAAATGTGGTTTCTGACAAGGTTTTACACAGCTGTTGAAGCTGAGAAAATAGGACTTGTTAACACTGTTGTACCGGTAAGTTCACTCTCAATGTGACGGAACCTGATTGTTGATAGTGTATGTCTTTTGTACTATGAATTTGAATGTACATGGCATCTTCCCGGAAAGTTAGCCTTATTTCATAAGAGATAAAGCAAATATCATGTTCATTTTCAATCGAAGTTTGTAACTCTGTACATGATAGCATTTTCACTGTTTTATACTACTATCCAGCTAGAGAGTTTGGAGCAAGAAACGGTTAAATGGTGTAGAGAAATCCTAAGAAACAGCCCGACTGCAATTCGAGTGCTGAAATCAGCTCTTAATGCAGTTGACGATGGTCATGCTGGACTGCAGGTACCTTCTATTATATTATCTATCATACATCATGTAGTTTATATATGCATGCGTTTAACTGCTTCTGCTTGGCCAATATTTCCAATGTAGCAACTTGCTGGAGATGCCACGCTCTTATTCTATGGCACTGAGGAAGGTAATGAGGGGAAGACAGCATATATGCAGCGTAGACGTCCAGATTTCTCAAAGTTTCCCAGGAGACCTTAATATTGAGCACTTTCCTTGTCATGGTTTTATCATAACTTCGGATAGCTTGCTCATTTGACCCTTTTTGGATGAATGGTTAGCTGTGTGAGAGGAGAATTGAGATCAATGCCCTCCCCCACCCCCACTTCCCCTCTTCTTTATGATTTATGGCTGATTTCAATTGCAAGTTACTTTGTCATATAATAAAAGGGGAGACAATAACTCTTTGATAGTTTGAGTTTCTTCAACTTTCAAACGAATTCTAGCTAAAATGGTTAAGAGTAATTATTCATGCACGTGAGATCCTATATTAAATCTCCCGAAATATTGCTCGTATTAAAATACAATAAGATTCAATTTTTGCACTAAGTTTCTTTGACAGGATCTGACCCAAATTCCACTTTGGAATCCGAGCCTAACCCTTTTCATGTCCGACACTTGGCGGGTGCCGGGCACAATGACTAAATTGCCCTTCTAGTTAAAATTCAAGTTTATTACAAGTTCAACTTCTACCGAAAATTCGGCAAAGTCTCCCCTGCAATTTGATCATTTCCCAGAATTTTCACCTGTCAAAAGCATAAATATACATATCCCAACTGCCAGCATGCTTCCAATTTAAGATCCAAACATTTCTGATAAACTAAACGACCTCAGGCCACACAGAAAGTCCTAGGGCAAATCATCAGAGCAACTAATTCAGGAATACACAACAGAACAATTGATGTCAAAAGAAAATTCTATATAAAAGGAAGAGTGGAGCAGAGTGTGGAATCTGCCCGGTGGTGGCGTCTGGTGCACGTCTATTGCTTGGGGCGCAAAACATTCAAAAATATGAGTGGACAAAAATAAAGGTCTAGAAAATAGCATATGAACATACTAACCCCACTGTAAAAACAGTTATGCAAAACTGAATTTTCCTCTTCATTATATTCGTACTAAAATCAATGCATTCACACATTTATATACGTATATGCCAATCATACTCATGGTCAATAAAACTCTCTCAAAAGCATTGAAATCAATTTAAAACTACCACATAGGTGTACCCCTTTAATTATGTCAATTCCTGATATCCATCAATTTCTGATAATCTGTCAATTCCCCTGGCAGGTCTCGATGACACAAAGTCAACCCGAGCCACAAACTGGCAGGATTCAGGGGACCATAGTCAGCCTGATCCGCATTCCTGGCTCCCACGGTCCCGGCGTCCCCAAAACTCGTGAGGCAAATGTCAAGCGAGCTGACAAAACTGAAGGCAACCTGGATGTCCATGGACATCGTCATATCCGAAGGCAACATATACTGAAGTCAACCTGTTTCTATAACTGGGTACCTAAGGCGGCTTAAGAAAATATAAAATTTCTGAAAGATCTGATGAATAACTGAATTTTTGTTAAATCTAGAACTCTGCTGCCATTTATCTGATATATATCTCAATCTTTACTTTCCATATCTTTTTAGCATATTCAACTAGGCAGCATATAAATAAAAATATTTAATTTCAACAAATCATGCTAGGAAAACCATACTCAATAAAACTTATTCAAGATCAAATAATGAAATTCATTTGCATAAAATCATTTATAAATAAAAGTCCACTCACTCATAGTCCGAGCTAGCTGGACCTCCTGAAGGTCCCTCCTGCGGGTCTGCCTAGCCCCGGGTGCCTGATTAAACCACCATGAATATTTAATTAATAAAACTGCTCGGTATAAGTATTTAATTAAAATCCTGACCCCCGGCTCCTAAAAGTGCGTGCACTAACTTTAAAGTCATTCTTATGCCTACTTAAGCATTTTGGATGGTTAGAGCTGTCTTAAAAGACCCGAGACTCACTCAACGATAAACTTCCATATTGGTCAATCCGAGACCTCGTGGGGTCCACGACCTCCAATTACCAATCCGAGAGTTCCTATAAGTTCCTCACATTTAAATAACCATGTCCTGCAAGTCTGGTCTGAATCGTATGGTCGGATTGCTCACGATTATACGATCGGATGGTTATTGTTTAACTTAATCTTTGAAATATTAAATCGGAGTATCCGGGACTCCGATTCTTGATCTGTGAATTTCTACACGATCCTCGAGGTGTCTAGATTAACATATTTGAAAATGAAGTTGATCCAACGGTCTGGATATATCAAACCCGGATAACGCCTAATATGAGATATCTGATCGACGATCAAACGATAACCAAGTTGAAATCCGAGCATATCGTCATGTTCAGGACGACGTGGAGAACACTAGGACAAAAACCTAACATTGACACCCTGGTGACACTCTGCCACGCGCCGCCACCGCCGGCGGGTGCATTGAGCAACTTTCCGGCGATCGGAAAACTCCAAACTGTCGGCCAATAATTACACCTACGGATTAAGCACATCAAGGGGAGTAACTTTATACCTTGGCTCGACGATCAATTCAAACTTTAAAGCCCTCGAACGAAGCTTTCTGTCTCTTGAAAAACCTAAAAAAATGTAGTTTCAAAATCAAAGAAATTGGAATGGATTCACGTTGTGTTTTCAAGGAATAACACAAAGGGAAGGTAGGAGAGTAGTTTGGGTGCAATTACCTGAGCTATGGCGGCTGGAATCCGCCGAAAAATACCCCAAAATTTATGGGTTCGAAGCTGCCCGTTTTCGGGCTCAACTTTGGCTCGATTTTCTGGTTGATTCGCTTGGAATCAAGGCTGGATATTGGTATGTATGGGAAGAGGAGAGAGAGGCGAAGAGTTTGCAAGTTGTAGCACTCGATTTGGTGGCCAGACGGAGGAGAAATGGTTGTCTAAAAATGGCTGTTCGAAACATTCCCGAGAGGAAGAAGAAATCTGGGTTTAAAAATTCTGAACTTCGAAAAATTTACGATTGTGCCACTGAACTTCTTTTGATCATAACCTCCGATTTGAGCCCACTATGTGTCCATAGACTCATCTCTACGTGCTCTGCGTAACGGTACAATTGAAATCCCCAAATTCCTCCCCGAACATAAGTCAACTTTTTATCTAATAAAATATTATAGGGGCAAAATAGTCTTTTCTCATAATAAATTAATAATTGAAAATTAATTAAGGATCGGGTTATTACATTCTTAGTTAAAAAAAAAATCATATATAACACAAAAAAAATCAGATAAAAATATATTTGTTGTTTCGTAGGGAGAGTGAATCATATAAATCCATAGAAAGAAAAAGAAAAAAAAGAAAAAAGAAAAGTTCATGAACTTCGGAATTATTGAGTGCATCATATTGGGCTTTTGCCTGCCAGCTTAAAAAAGAAGCCCAGTCCAGTACCTTAACGACCCAAAACTCCTACCCGCTTCACGCTGACGTGGTAGCCTCCTTTCTCCAATCGTCCTTCAGTCCCCTGCTCCCTCAAAGCAAAATTCCTTTCAGTTTGCATTGCTCTACGCGACCTTGATTCAGAAACTTCTAAATTACGTTATTGACCTAACTCTAACTCCTTTTTCTCGCCAATTCGAATCCGGAAACCCTAATTATGAGAAAACAAATATCCTAAACCGTAGAAGAAATGAGCGGGAATGAGTTCCGTTTCTTTTTGTCCTGCGATATCAATCTCCCGGTAACCTTTCGGATCGAGAGGTTAGAAGGAACCTTGCGTCCGCCCAAGTCCCCTAGCTCTGGTACTTTCTATCTCAATTTTCCGTTTGGTTCCCGAGAAACTGTATCATTCAATCATTACTCTTCAATTCAGTTTTCTTTCTGCACTGCAGATGTTGATCCCACTTCCACAACAGAGGAGAGAAGAGCAGAGCTGTATGTGGAGTGCGCATTGTACATTGATGGTGCTCCGTTTGGCCTTCCCACTAGGACCAGGTTTTTGCCCTAAACTTGTTTCTTCTACTTCAATTATATCAATGCTGTTATCAGGGATTTTGAATTTTATTTCTTCTGTTAGGTTGGAATCTTCAGGACCATTATATTGTTGGAACGAGCTCATCACTCTGAGTACTAAGTATCGAGACTTAACTGGTCATTCACAACTTGCTTTAACAGTATGTTAGCTGTTTCACTTCACATTTTAAACAATTAGGGCCAGGGCTTCAAGGCCAATTATCAATTTTCTATAACACATGGCATATTAATTAATAATTATGTTTTTTTCCCCTTTGGTTTCTCTACTTACTTCACTTATTGGAAATATAGGTTTGGGATGTTTCATGCGGGAAGGATGAAGGGTTGGTTGGTGGTGCTACGATTCTTCTGTTTAATAGCAAAAAGCAACTCAAAACAGGGAAGCAGAAGCTGAGACTTTGGCAAGGAAAAGTAGCAGATGGGTCATTTCCTACTTCTACTCCTGGAAAGGTTTCTGATTACTTCCTTTGCAGAAGTTATTGAAATGGAACTTAGCTTTTTTGCTTTGATGGTTTCTAAAATGGTTTACGTTTTATTTTCCTGTAGGTTCCCAGGCATGAGCGTGGGGAGTTGGAACGTTTGGAGAAGCTTGTGAATAGGTATGAGAGGGGGCAGATCCAGTGTGTTGATTGGCTGGACCGCCTAGCTTTTAAAGCAATGGAGAGAATAAAGGAACGTGAAAGCTCTAGAAATGGAAGTTTGCATTTATACCTGGTTGTTGATTTCTGTAGTTTTGAGCATCGTGTTGTTTTCCAGGTAATCCAATCTGCGACAAGTCTTAAGTTATCAAAGTTACCTATCGGCTGATATTTAACTAGATCCATTTCGTTAGTTTTTTTTATAAGTCTAATATGATCTTACCAGTAATATGTTTTCTCATTAAGAGCGCCTTAGGTTTTGACATTAATGTGCTTGTTATTATGTTGGTGGTATTTTTCTACTAGCTTAGGTTCCTTATTGATGGTTAATTTCCATAGCAGTAACCTTCATTTATTGGAATGTAGGAATCAGGGGCAAATTTCTTATTACCTTCCCCTATTGCTTCAACAAATGATATTGTTACTGTCTGGGACCCAGAAGTAGGAAAGATAAATCCGTCAGAGCACAAGCAACTAAAACTTGCAAGGAGTTTAACCCGTGGTATCATTGACAGGGATCTTAAACCAAGCTCCAACGAGAGAAAGTAAGCTTGAAATTTACTCTGAAGTCATATGTTGGCTAAAAGTTTTTTCATAATCTTTATTGTCGCAATTACTTTCAAAATGCTCATGTACTGCTGATTAATGGACTGGAGTTGTGTTCTACTTTTATGGTATCCACTGTAAATATGCAGATGTGTCTCATTTGGGGTTTTTTTGTTTTTTTTTGTTTGTAGTTTAATGGCTGAATTATTTCTCATTTCATTTTGTGTCCACTTTTCTGTATGGTTTTTTTATGATATAAAATTTCTTAAATTTATCCTTTAAAAAAAATTATCATTTCATTTTGTTGTCGTCTTATTGATGGACCAGTCTTCTTAATTTAGCCATATTTTTTTTCTTTCAACATCACTGCTATATGTTCTTTTGATTGATTTATTTTCTAATAAGTTGGAGGTATATCATTTTTTGCCTGCTTTTTCCTGTAAGGTCAATACAAAGGATTTTAAAATACCCGCCAACAAGGACTTTGAGTGGCGATGAGAGGCAGCTCCTGTGGAAATTTCGTTTCTCATTGATGTCTGAGAAGAGGGCCCTCACGAAGTTCCTCAGATGTGTTGAATGGAGTGATGTTCAGGTCTGCATTTCTATTTTCTCCCTCCTGCTCAGCATCCTCCTTTCTTAACCATTAGTTTATGTGCCATATTACTAGTGCATCACAGTTTTATTTAATTTTTATAATAGTATATTTAGTACTTATTTTTCCAGCTTATTCTATTGCTTATATATGACAAGGAGCTTGATATTTGATCCTGGGCCTTTTGGTTTAATTCTGTTTCATCACCAGTAAGCTGCAGGCCAGCTGCCGGTTAGGATTATTGTAACTTTGGCAATGTGCATGGTGCTGCACTGAAATATCAATCATTCAATTCTTTTTTACATAAGAAATTAGTTTCTATGCGGATCTTTTGTTGATATCTAAAGTTGATGAATACCAGATTTAGTATTTTCCATGCTATCTTTTATTGATGAATACCAGATTTCAAGATGTCCATTTTCATTCGTTTGCAGGAAGCAAAACAAGCATTAGAACTGATGGGAAAATGGGAAATGATTGATGTCTGTGATGCATTGGAGCTGCTATCTCCTGTTTTTGAAAGTGAAGAGGTGGGTGTGTGTGTGTAACATCTGAGCTGCTGTTACATGTCCTCTGTCACGTAAAACTGTTGCATGGATGGAGGACTTCTTTTTACTTCCTACTCTTGTTAAAATCAAGTTCAAAATCCTGATAACTAGGACTTGAAGTTAACCACATCTATTGGTCTGCTACTGAGCTCCGTCCAGAGCCATATATATCTGATTATTGATTAGGCCAAATATGGGATCGTAAAGAAAGGAGAGAGTTGCATCTTGCATCTGTAGTATAGGCACAAACTATAAAGTCCAAGCTTTCATTGTAATGCTAAGCAATAGGATATGATGTCTTAGATAAGTATAATTCTGTTGATCTGGGACCGAGTAACGCCTAACTTTAATACCTGCTACCAGGTTCGTGCATATGCTGTCAGTGTTCTTGAAAGAGCTGACGATGAAGAGCTTCAATGTTACTTACTTCAACTGGTTCAGGCTCTTCGGTTTGAGCGCTCTGATAAATCTCGCCTTTCTCATTTCCTTGTGCAACGTGGTATGTGGACAGATACTATCTTCATGTATATACGCACATGCACATACCTTCATGCTACTTATAATGTTTTTCTTTGGAGTGTGTGCATGCATGTTCAAGTGCTACACACTTCAGTACTTCACAGTATCAGAAGTTTAATTGTTCATGGCATCCTGATTGTGTCTTTGACTCTGACAGCATTACGAAACATTGAGTTGGCTAGCTTTCTACGCTGGTATGTTGCTGTGGAACTTCATGATCCAGCTTACGCCAAGCGTTTTTACTGTACCTACGAACTACTGGAAGAGAATATGATGAAGGTGAGAGTTTATAAACTTCTGTCATGGGGTCACTTGTTGTGTCTGTTTTTCTTAGGGTATAAATCTGGATCCAATTCTTGAAGAAAGAGCAACAAAAATTGGTGCAACTTTGACACCTTAAAATAACATAAGCATTATTACTGTGGATTCTCCAACCATGAAAGGGAGTTTTTGGGATTGCCCATTTATTGGGCAGATATGATAATGCCTTTTTTAGATTCTTAATTGCTGAAGCCAGTAATGGAAAGGAACCCTACACTAGAGGGGAATTTTCTATAGAAGGCACATGGTTCTGTGCATTGACAAGCCACAAGAAAGGAATGCAGGAATATTGCTAGACTTCTTTTCTTACAGATTAGAATTGCGTTGCTATACCTATACATATATAGGATATGGGTCAATCTACACCAACCTTTACACTGACTCGAGAATATTAAAAATCTATAAAATTATCCCATTCCTATCTTTTCCATACTTTATATTTATAGACACTCTCACCTAAAAGACAATAAGGATAGGAGTGAAATGATTTTTGTCTTATTTATTTATTTACATTTTCATGTCTGAGTAAAGGTTGGTGTTGATTGACTTATATGATTCTTGGTTGTTTATGGATGAAGCAAAGCAATGTTCCACCTATTAAACTTGGTAATAAAATAATGGCTTCATGCTGGTGAAAATTTTCGTTTGAATACTTGTCTCTGCAATTCAATAACCATATCCACTTTACAACAGTTGTCAGCTGGAATGCATGGAGATGAAGATGGATTTAAATTGTGGCAAAGTTTGGTGCGCCAGACCGAATTGACTGCACAGTTGTGCTCAATTATGAGAGATGTAAGAAATGTACGTGGCAATACCCAGAAGAAGATTGAAAAGCTTAGACAGCTGCTTTCTGGTCTTCTTAGTGAACTTACGTATTTCGAAGAGGTACTACTTTGGTTAATGTTACTTGTCTACTGATCTTGTTTATCTATTAAACTATGAGTTCCATATAACCTCTCCAATTGTATCATTTCCTATGTTGACTGTGTTGGTCTATGAATTTTCTAGCCGATAAGATCACCACTGGCTCCAGGAGTCCTCATCACTGGGATTGTGCCATCTGAGTCATCAATATTCAAAAGTGCCTTGCATCCTTTACGTTTGACTTTCCGAGCAGCAAATGGGGGAAATTGCAAAATCATCTTTAAGAAGGGGGATGATATTCGCCAAGATCAATTGGTAAGTATTCTCCTTCACACAGGCACGCTTGTGCGTGTGCACATGCACAGACATGAGACCCTGATTAAATGGATCTGTGGTTCCTGTAGGTTGTTCAAATGGTATATCTGATGGACCGATTGCTGAAATTGGAAAATCTTGATCTGCACTTAACTCCATATAGGGTTCTTGCGACTGGGCAAGATGAAGGAATGCTGGAATTCATACCATCCCGTTCATTAGCACAGGTATTAAGTCCTTTAAAGATGCCTCTTGGATGGAGATGTCTTCTCACTGCTTACAGTAATTGATGTCTTTGTTTTGTTGTATCTTGACTTGTTTACTAATTTTGACCACAAGAATGTTAAACATGCTGTGTATTTTCTTTCAGTTTTGTTTCCAAATGAAATATTGTCTTGATCATAGCCTGTAAAATTGTTATAATTGGTAAAATGTTCTCCTTTCCAGATTCTCTCAGAGCATAGAAGCATCACAAGCTACCTGCAGAAATTTCATCCAGATGAGCATGGACCGTTTGGCATTACTGCCACCTGTCTGGAAACATTTATAAAGAGCTGCGCTGGCTACTCTGTCATCACATATATACTGGGCATTGGAGACAGGTGAAGATTCAAAGATTATCATGTGCATTGAAACTATCTTGATCCCTAGTTTACTTTTCTAGTCCATGTGTTCAAAATATTCTTGTACTCTCAGAAGGAAACTTTGTGATGTTACAATATTATAGGAAAACCACCACACCTAAAAGAAAAGAAAAAGAAAACAAGGGGTAAAGAGTTATGAGCATTATACAAGTTTGGAACATAGGATCATTTTCTTTGCTCAAGTTCTATATTTCTGCCATATGTATAGTTGACCATTCTGAATCGGTTAATTGTACCAAATATTTGCACTGTGTATCTTTTTTTTATTTTTTTATTTGTTGGCCTGAAGTACTATATCTGCACCACGGCTGTTGATTGTGCATTCAGCATATTTTAACATTAGTCTTCTCTGTAGGCATCTTGACAACCTTCTCCTTAGGGATGATGGACGTCTTTTCCATGTTGATTTTGGCTTCATTCTTGGTCGTGATCCAAAGCCATTTCCACCACCAATGAAGCTATGCAAAGAAATGGTTGAGGCTATGGGTGGAGCTGAAAGGTACTTCATGATTAACTTCCTCTCTTCGATGCTTTTATTTTTTTTCGTGTTTGCTAGATGGAGTTGAATTTATGACATGAAATCCATATCATACGGGGTGCAACATTAGCATACAAGAATGCAAAGGGTTGATTACATTTATTTCTTCTGCAGCCAGTACTATACCAGGTTCAAATCCTACTGTTGTGAAGCATACAACATTATTCGCAAATCTAGTAACCTAATCTTGAACCTGTTTCATCTAATGGCGGGTTCCAACATTCCTGACATAGCTTCTGATCCTGAAAAAGGCATCCTCAAGGTTCTTTTATGACTGTAATCTTATTTTTCTTTTCAGTCTAAAAAATTATGTCCTTTTGTTTTGATTTCGACTCTTTTGATATAATGTAGCTCCAGGAGAAGTTCCGGTTGGATTTGGACGATGAAGCCTGCATACATTTTTTCCAGGATTTAATCAATGAGAGTGTTAGTGCATTGTTTCCTCAAATGGTCGAGACCATTCATCGGTGGGCTCAATACTGGCGCTGATCCTCAAAATAAGTTGGGTGTCATCTACATCTTTGAAATCTATCGGTAATTTCTACTTCTGTTCTTTCTGTTTTCAGTTGTTGCATTCTCTGCAAAAGAGTTCAGCTCATTTTGAACCTTGCTGTCCCTGATGTTGGAGTGGGTTTATTTTTTTTTGGCTGATTTTACTCTGTGTGGCGCCCGTTCTGCATGTATGTCTGTATTTGAAATTTTCTGATGTGGAGCTACTTTTTTAAATGGACTCAATGGAAACCCTCTTTCATGGTGTGGACGTCATTAACATAAAAAATTCCTATGAATAAGTTGTCGTTAAATAATATGCATTTCAAATTCAGATCTCTTACTCTAGATGCATAAATCCAAACACAATAAAATGAATTTACGTAAGTCATTTCATTTTTTTACAGGTCCAGATCTGAGAGCTCCATCAAGATGGAAGGGATATGCTTGAAACAGAGGAAGCAATATTGTGCATAGCTGTATATAAATTGTATTTTTCTTTCACCTTCTGGTGTAGGTTTGGTCAAAGAAAGACTCAAGATGCAGCATGTAACTTTTTTTTTTTTTGGTGGATGCAGCATGTAACTTAAACGACTAACCTTATACCCCAAAAAAAATAAACTTAATTGAATACCTGTATATAAATTAATTGATTTACTTTTATGCCCGTATTAGTTGCCAAGTAGGATCAATTTGTAACACGGTAAATATGTTTGCAAATATTCACACAAAGGAGAAAAATTATGCCAATAAGTGAAAAATATTATAGAAATACGGATATCAAATATAAATTCAGATGAAAAGATAAAGAATTTTTTTTTTTAAAAAAAAGGAACTTGAACTGCATGTCGTTTGATGCGCATAGTTTATTTAATTTTAGCTGCACGTTCAATTCTGTGCCTTTCAAAATTGAAAATTGACTTTGAATTTGAACCACCAGCGACGCTTTTTCTTTTATTTATCAAAATTTAAATATTTGTCGGAACAATTAAACCCGTTTGGTTTGGTGGTGGTGACTGCTTTGCATTAAATCCTACGGAACATTAAAAAAAAAAAAATTTAAATCCCACGGAACATTGTTAACATTTGGGGGGGCGGGTTTGGGATGAGTCTGGATCTGCCGTCGTTCAAAATCATGCAATAAAATAATATTCATGACTTGGCGGTTGCTGATTGGGCAGGCTATATCACCCGCAGGCTTAACATTTACGCTGTATATCAGGGGCATTTTCGTAGTTTACTCCAAGTACAGAAAATAGTCTTGGAGTTTATAAACCCCCTAGTTGACGATCCTCACCCCCACACATTCACGCGTTGATTTAAAGCTTCTCTCCCCTCCGCTCTCTCCCTCCCTCGATCTCTATCTTTAACTAAGATCCCTCTGCGAAAGCTCATCGAAGGTAAAATCCAAGTCTCAGATCTCGACCTCTCTTCTCTTGCGCTTCAACAATTCTCTGAATTTTCTCGCATTTGATTCATTCTCGGTTCGATTTCACGACTTTTTCGTGCGATTTTTGTTTTGAATTTCGCACTACTTTTTTCGATTCTGGTCCAATTTAATGTTCATTTCGTGCCTAAATTCCGTTTAGTTTTTTTTTACTCTGATCCGAAGATCATGTGTTTTAATCATTTGGATCTCTATGATTATGCTCGAATTTGTTAATGCTACTTTTGGTAGTTCAATTACAATGCATGAGGAGCTCTCATGGATTTTCTGCATCTCTATGGTGTTAGCTTAGACTTTGTCTCCAGATCCGCTCGATCTGTTGCTGCATGCGCATAATTGCTAGTTTGAGTGCTCCTGTTGCCTAGTTTTAAGTTAGATTTGATTAGATGATATCAACTGCAATCGTTTGGCTCCAGAGCGTTATACCTTTGTCTTTGTCAGTGTTTGATCTGTTGATGCAAATGAATTGGTGCCTCTCAATGTGTAGGGATCCACAGCCGGAATGGGGCTTACATTCACGAAGCTTTTCAGCCGGCTTTTTGCCAAGAAAGAGATGCGAATTCTGATGGTTGGTCTTGATGCTGCTGGTAAGACCACCATCCTCTACAAGCTCAAGCTCGGTGAGATCGTCACAACAATTCCCACCATTGGTGAGTTCTTTCTTCCTCGACCAAGGCAATTCTGTGCTCATTATTGTTATACTTCATAGAATTCTGCATATGAAGATCTGGTGGAAATGAAATTGATATGGCTTAACTATGATGTGATGGAAATGAAATTGTCAGACGAAATTGCAAAATAGTGACGTGTATATTCTAATTAATTTAATGTTAAATGTAGCTTGAGATCTGAAAGTAGAATGTTGTTTCTTACATGATTTAATAGCAATGGTGATGATTATCGTGCCTGTTTATTGTACCCTAAATCATCTTGAAGTTCAATGAGTTTGCAACTAAGATTATCTTCTACAACTTAACTGTTATTTAAGTTTTCCCCTCTCTTTTTTGGCAAGAATGAATGCAAATGTAAATGTTTTGGTCAAAACCTAAGGGGGCGCATAATTTTTCTTCCCTATCCTCTGTTTGCTTTCAGTTTGAAGATTCTCCTGTTCCTTTATAAAGTTCATTAAATATGCAATTTTAGGATTAAGAAAACAATACTTGATTGACAGGGTTTAATGTGGAGACCGTGGAGTACAAGAACATCAGCTTCACAGTCTGGGATGTCGGGGGTCAGGACAAGGTATGAAGTTTAGTTCTTGTGTTCCGAGTGATGTACAGTTATTAAAAGAAGTTTAAAGTGATGATTTCAGAGTTTGTTATACTCTTTTTTTTTTAATCTATACGGCTTTGGAAGATTTGACCATTGTGGATGAAAACCCTTTCTTTACTTTCAGATCCGACCTTTGTGGAGGCATTACTTCCAGAACACACAGGGTCTTATCTTTGTTGTGGACAGCAATGACAGAGACCGTGTTGTTGAGGCAAGGGATGAATTGCATAGGATGTTGAATGAGGTATTTTTATCTCCCTTTATTTGCACATTCCAGGATGTTGTAATTTGTGCCAACTTATTTTGAAATCTCATCCTTTCCTAGCTTCAGTATATGAAATTTAGGATTATGAATGGACTTGAAAACTTGTAGATTATAAGAATACATACAATGTTAGGTCTTCTACAAAATAGAGATGATAAAGATCCACCTATATTTCTGTTGTTGGAACTGATCAGCCAGTGGCTTAAGTGGCAGCATGCTTTGCAATTTGGTGGTGTGCTATTGATGCGTGTTGGATCTCGGCAAATTAATCATTGTTTTTTCTTTCAAAATGAACTTATTAGTGAGGAAATTAACTGCTTATTCTATAGACATGGCTAATCTTCTATGCTGTGTTGGCTTTGAATTGAGCAATTTAATTCTTATGAATTTGAAGGCTGAATCTTTTGTTCCTGTTACCTGCCCCCATTTCACTTTCCAGGATTTATCTGATTGATGTTGTAGACATTGGGATAATTTATATTCTGTTCCATATTTTAGCTTAATTTGAATAATCTGGTTTCAGGATGAGCTGCGAGATGCCGTGTTGCTTGTATTTGCTAACAAACAAGATCTTCCCAATGCAATGAATGCTGCTGAAATTACTGATAAGCTTGGCCTCCACTCTCTCAGACAGCGTCACTGGTAATCTTTATGAGCCTCATTTCCCTTGTGTGATTCATTTTTTTAACCTTTATAAGTCTAATATGGATTGTGTGGTTTTCCAGGTACATCCAGAGCACTTGTGCAACCTCTGGAGAGGGTCTATATGAGGGGCTGGATTGGCTCTCCAACAACATTGCTAACAAGGTACACTATTTTCTATTTCACTGTTTTTAAAAATTTTGAGCATCATGGCAGCCTTTGATGTTGTCCGACTTGCATGACGGTTAAATTCTAAGTTTGAAGGTTGCATATAACAGTTCTCTTTGTGGAAATTCAAATAAGTAGTTAATTATTGTTTGGAACTTTGTGAGATACGGCTTCTCCTTCTGATTTCTTATATTCCTTTTAATTGCAGGCATGATCCTATTGGGGAGTCATTTTGTGGACTGGAAATTCTGGATGCAGGGGTGAATATTATCTAGTTCTTTTTTTCTTTGAGACAAGACGATCGAATTGTTGTTAAATCATCTATTTCTTCCTTCTGGGAGTGGTCTTTTTCATTTAGGACGTTTTAATGGTTATATTGTGATAGAAAGAATGGTTGGTCAAATGTATACATTTGAGCTTTTGGTTGGATTTTGGATACAGTTCGGAGTTGTAGTTGGATTTCAATAGATGCCTCCTTTTTTTTTCTTTTTTTTTTTCATAACTGCTCTGAGTTGTAATTGGTTTTGGTTGGATTTTGGATACATGTTTCAAATGTATACATATTTCCAAGTCATGCAAAACCACACTTGAATTAAAGGAGTTGCTTATTAATTGAGGTCCCATTTTTTGGTTCCTTTGGTTTGGGACCCTCCAGAGGAGAAGGGAGACCTCACACTCACAATAAAAATCCCATTTTTGTACCACTTGGAGATGATAGATAGGTGAAGGTTGTACACAAACATCCCCACATAACAACAATGTTTGTTTTTTGGTTAAGGTACCCAATATGGGGACTTAAATTATAAAAATACCCCATATAAAATGGATTTTAGAAACACACCCAAAGTCCATTTACAACATAACAAAAAAAACTTTTAACTTCTTATAAATTACAAAACTGCCATCAATTTCTTAAAACAAGCCCAATCCTAAAATCTCATAAAAATACCCAAAACACTTAATAGGGCATCAAAGTAATTTAATAATTAATATTAAATTCAATAAGTCCAGCTGTCATTTTTTGGGTTTGTTTATAGAATTCAATTGTATAGGGTTTATTTATAATATTAGTGTTAGAAATAGGTATATCACAAAATATCTCTTTTGTTAATTAGTGGATCCAGGTTATTTTGTAAAGGGAGATTCATTATTATACCCAATATAGGGGCTCAAATTATAAAAGTACTCCATATGAAATGGACTTTAGAAACACACCCAAATCCCATTTATAACATAACAAAAAAAAACTTTTAACTTCTTATAAATTATAAAACTGCCATCAATTTCTTAAAACAAGCCCAATCCCAAAATCTCATAAAAATACCCAAAACACTTAATAGGGTATCAAAGTAATTTAATAATTAATATTAAATTCAATAAGACCAGCTGTCATTTTTTGGGTTTTTTTTGAATTTATTTATAAAAATTCAATTGTATAAGGTTTATTTATAATATTAGTGTTAGAAATAGATATATCACTAAACATCTCTTTTGTAAAGCCGAGAAAACTTGAGAGCTGCTGCACCAGAATTAAGAATTGGATGGGCAGGGCAGGCCAGTTTTCCTTCACTCATTTTTGGGCAGTCAAAAAAGTTGAAGGCGCATGCTATGCTTGTCCATGGAACTTTATATTTGGAGACTTCTCCTGCTATTACATGAGAAAATTTGTTGTCAAAAGTCGGCCCAAACCAGATCTAAATCGGTTTGGATTGGTCCAATTCATTCAGGTATTTTAGTGAAAATCCTAATCGGATTAGACCAAATGAACAATTGATTTCGGTTATGGTTTTAAGTGAGAATCGGGCCTAATCGGATTATATATAGCCCTAGTAAAACGGAAATAGCATTTTTTTGCTATCCCTTCTAAATGGAAAAGTTATTACGCATGACATATCGTGATTGGCCGGAGATAACAAAATAGTGTAGGCCAAATTAAAGCTCAACTTGTAGGCCAAATTAACTCATAATAAAGATAACTTTTTGCCAATGAGGGTTGGTACAGTTGGTAAGATCCTTGCACTATGTATAGCCCCATTAATGTTCGAGTCCAGCTGCCAGCAATTCTCGTTGGTGCGTGATTTGTAATTTCCTACATAAATTCATATTGATGACAACTGGCAATTTGGTGCCACACATAATTCTTTCAGACTTGAGATTGTGGGTTTGTCCTAGTGCTGGTGCTGAGTGAAAGTAGCTAATCTCCCCCTAAACTTTAGTTCATTAAAAAAAAATAAAAAAAATAGCCCTCTACTCTTGCTCTGCCATGCCATTTAACTTGCATTGCATGTGTATTTGAAGATTGATCAAGATTGTTGAGCAAGTACGTATGATCCAAGCATTTTTCTTTTTCTTTTTCTTTTTCTTTCTCTTTCTTTTTCTCTTTCTCTTTCTCTTTCTCTGTTTGTCCTTCCAGTCATGGTAGGCCCAATTGCCTATTCTGCTTAATTCATGGAGACATGATTCCACTTTGGGGTTTCAGGACTGGTGTGTACATATCAAGCTTATAATAATAAAAGTGATATCAAGTGACAAATATGAATATATTACCAAGTTTTAATATCTACTTTTGGACCAAGTTTTTTAATTTCTATCATATCATTGCTCAGCGAATATAGTAGTAGTTTATGTTTCTTTTTTCTTTCTTAGTGCATGGTTATCCATAGATATTTTCAGATTCAGATGATACATTGTAATGTAATCAAAGGGACAGATATTTCTATTAGATAATGTTAATTAATTAAATTACAGTACTACCGACTTAATTGATCTTTTCTTTTACGTTCATATTAAGGGGACTAGTTCACCTTTCTATTGTATTTCATTCAACATTGCACCAAAAATAAAATAAAAAAAAACCAATGGGTATTAGTTTGATTGGCCTATATTTTTAGTGTACTCCTAAGTTGTCATGGGTTCAAATCTCTACGGCACCTGTGTGTATGAGTTCCCTCTTCTCTGCTCCTTAACTTTGACAAAAAGAAAACCAAAAAAAAAAAAAATTGAAAACATTACGTTATTATTAATTGCAATGCTTTTTCTTATGTCTACGTGTTGCTTTCTCAGTGTCAAATGCAAAATGTTAAGTTTGAATTTGATGGCTTATGTGGAAATTTGATATTTTGGAAAAAATTTAACTCCATCCGAAATGCCAAACATCATATTTTTTATATTATATTTTTAAAAATACATGAGGCCCATATGATGCATAAAATTTTTAAAAAGAACAAATGATAGTGGGGTCTATGATTAAAAAATTATTAAAATAATATTTGACATCAAGCTTTTTGATATGTTATTTTTTCAAATCTATGTATGATTTGACTATTAGGTTGAAGCAACTTTAACCTTTAATTTTTGACATTTCATGTCCATGTGTAGCAATTTGACATATCGGTTGGAGATGCGCTTAGAACGTTAATCATATTTTATATATTGGAGACTTTTTTTTGAATATCAGCTTTAGCCAACCATTTTATATTTATTTTAAAATCCATTTTACTCTTTGGTTCTTTTGACCATACTTACATCTGTTGAAATGTTACCTTTAAACATTCTTTTAGATTGAAGTATTACTTTCCCTTCAAGAAACATATGTATGTGAGAAATGCCATGGCAAAATTTTTTTTGCTGAGTGCTGGTGTCTGCAGTAAAAGCCCAAAAGAAAAAGGAGAAACTTAAAGAAGTTCATCAAAATGATAAAGCTAACAATTAAAGAAGTTCATCAAATTGATAAACCTAATTTAAAATTTGGTTAAATTTATGGACAAAATATATTTGGGTTTTAGTGAACCGATCGCATTGAAAAAAAAAAAACTAAGAATCTTGCTATATTCTTGTCCCAAGCAATCTTGTTATTTTCTTTTATTTTGTTTTTGTTATAAATAATGTCGTTTGCCGATTGGTATACAGAAGAATATACTTAGGTCAATTAGCACTACTCTTCCCAATGATTAAGTTAATCAGTCTTTGTTAATCTTGTTAATCATACATTCATCAACGTGTTTTATTGGCATTCTAAGTTACTGAAATTCTATGATGTTTGTGTTCCACCAAAAGAAAGCATGATGTATTAATCATGTCTTAAATGTTTCACCTTAAACAAAAGAAATAGTTTGGGTTAATGAATAAGCTTTGGCCATTGACCATGACTCTCTGCTAGATTTGCATCTCATGTTTTCAAATTAGTGGATGTTAAAAAGAAACCGCTGACTGAAAAACCTCCCTAAATCTGGTCGACCTCAAAATTCACTTGTATATCAAAGGTCCCACTTCAACCGACTGCTCCACCCCATTGATGCTAACTTTCTTAAACATATCTTTTCCACCAAGGAAAATGACTCCCACTTGATCATCATACCAATACATTTTCTCAATAACAATTCATCAAATGATGTGCTTTGTGGACGTGTCAAAGTCTTATTTGTTAAAAATAAATTTAGAATAGAATTAAATTTGAATAAACGACAGAATAACATATCAGTCGACAAATAAAATATAGTGAAAACCTTTGGTGTGTGTATGAAAGCTTCCATATTTCTATTGACCATGACACTAAATAACTCCCATTGTATCTCAGCGATCCATCTTGATTCTTGATGATAAGGCTATGTAGATGAATGGTGGGTTGAACACCAGACATTGTTCATTCATTTCTTTTCTTGTTTTATTTATTTATTTATTTATTTCTCCAATACCATCCTAAACTCCAATAAAACAATAATTAAAAAAACAAAATAGGACCATGCTTTGCATTTGGGTTTCATTTGCGGTTCATATTACATGCATTTAGTCCTCATTTGATGTCTATTTAAGACATCCAAAGGGTGGAATGCACAACTCAGGAACATAAGGTTTGTAGGGTGGCTTCCGTAGTGTAGCTAATTTACTTTCCCCACACTCCTCAACGCACCAAATCTTGTTTTCCATCAAACCACCACCCTAAAACTTTTCTAATCACCCCAAAATCTTATAAGCTGACACAAAATCTAGGCAATGGCCCCCCCAGAAGTTCCAGTAGATGTGTTCCAGGCCACAAGCAAAGTCTCAACGCTAAGTTCTGCAGCCTATTCTAATAGGGCCTTTGTGACGTTTTTAGCCGGCAATGGCGATTATGTCAAAGGGGTTGTGGGATTGGCAAAGGGTCTTCGCAAAGTGAAGAGTGCGTACCCTCTTGTGGTTGCCATATTGCCTGACGTCCCTGAGGAGCATCGTGAGATCTTAAGGTCTCAGGGTTGTATTGTCCGTGAGATCGAACCAATTTATCCTCCGGAGAACCAAATCAAGTTTGCAATGGCCTACTACGTCATCAACTACTCCAAGCTCCGTATTTGGAATGTAAGTACATACAAGATTACCGCTACTTCGCGTCTATGTTTTTCACGTAGCGATATATGATATGTTATGTTGTTAGACTATCAATCCGATTAATCTTATGATTGCAATATTATATGTGCAGTTTGAGGAGTACAGCAAAATGATATATTTGGATGCGGATATCCAAGTGTATGAGAACATAGATCATCTGTTTGACACGCCTGATGGCTACTTCTATGCTGTGATGGACTGCTTCTGTGAGAAAACATGGAGCCACTCACCACAATACAAAGTTGGGTATTGCCAGCAGTGCCCTGATAAGGTTTCATGGCCTGCTGAGTTGGGCTCCCCTCCTCCTCTGTACTTCAACGCCGGGATGTTCGTGTTTGAGCCTAGCCGGTTGACCTATGACAGCCTTCTCCAGACTCTCCAAATCGTCCCACCCACCCCTTTTGCGGAGCAAGTAAGTTGTATTAAATCAAGTACACATATATGTGATGTGTGATAAATATGAATCTTGTTTTTGTAATTAATGAATTTTTTTTGTTTCTCATTTTTCACAGGACTTCTTGAACATGTTCTTCCAAAAGACATACAAACCAATCCCACTTGTATACAATCTAGTTCTAGCCATGCTTTGGCGCCACCCCGAGAACGTGGAGCTTGATAAAGTAAACGTGGTTCACTACTGTGCTGCTGTAAGTACTCTTTTAACAGATTGATTAAGCACACCATGATACATAATTACTCCCTCATTAATTAACTCAATCTTGTTAATCTCTACGACTAATTATAGGGATCAAAACCGTGGAGGTATACTGGGAAGGAAGCTAACATGGACAGAGAGGACATCAAGATGTTAGTGGCAAAATGGTGGGAAGTTTATAATGATGAGACCCTGGACTTCAAGGCTGAAAACCCAGCTGATGCAGAGGAAGAAGCTTTCGCGAGGTCATCGATCATGGCTTCCATGCCTGAGCCTGCCATCTCCTACATTCCTGCTCCCTCTGCTGCTTGATATATATATATATATATATATATATATATATATATGAGAGACTAATTAATTATTGTTCAGAAGTTAATGGTGTGATCATCAGTGATCCTTTCTTTCTTCTTTTTCCTCTTTTTGGCTCATACATCTATAATATATACTCTTTATTAATTAGGATGCTTGGTTTGCTTGGCCTTATTTTCTTGGTCGTGACAGTTTACAGAAATCACATACATATACAAATATATTATATGATGTGAGAATATGTATTTTGTATGACTTAATTACATGTATTAATACTTACATGTAATATATACAATACATACATATTTTAGCGTATTTGATATTATATATAACATATATATTTTTTTTGGTGGGCTTACAATAAAACTTGAATTCTAACTCCTCTACCACACACCCAATGCCATTGCCATTTGACATAAAACTGAAATTCAACTCGGTTCAAAACTGAGACTGAAACTCGGACTCGATTAATAATCCCAGCCCAATTCATCCAATTGGCTCTGCCTTCCAACCTTTCTGTATGGGTGAGAGAACTCTCTTCCCGTACACGTGGCAGTCTTATGATGGGTCTGGACCGAGGTGCCAAGGCCATCAGATAAATCGACATTCAGTCGATCTTGCTCAGCTGTAGATCTTCGAAATGGTTTTTCAGACTACCTAGTTGTGCGATCGCTCTCACAAAGACTGGACCGCGTATTTTGGTCCCATCCTCGTGAGTGTGATGCCATATATGACAGCCGCACAGAAGAATCACTGTAGTGCAAGCTCTCTCATCATCCTCATGTTTTTGTCAAAAACGGCCCAAGGGCTTGCAGAGACTTCAAAAGCAAGTGCAACCACAGGTGACAGGTCACAAATAAAAACAACACAACTGATGAAACAAAGATGGCCTTAAGGACAATTAATCACGCGACCAAATCATGTGATCAATGCATTAAACGATTGTTACTTATGGTCATTTGTGTCAAACGACAATGGCACATGATTTAGCATAATCATATGAACAAATCACCTCAACTGGTAAATCAGACCGTGTTGCATTTTAACATAAGTCCATGGAGCTAAAAGCATCCTCTACTTCAAATTCCTCATCTTGAGATCCCGAGTCTTGCATGTGATCATCTTCAAAAAGAAAAGTTGGGATTTCTTTGCTTCTCTGGGGATCTCTATCATTCATTTCTACAACTGTAATGAGCCTTTCCTTTATACAATCATCAAGAACTTCACCTCCAACTCCTTGAGATGGCAAGCCAAGAAAAGAAAAGCATTCTTTTCGGAATTCCGAGTCGTTGGAAGACAAGATTAAGCTAGAAATTGTTTTCGCAAGATCAGGGGCATAACTGCGAATCTGTAAAACCAAGGCAATCAGTAAAAGTCAGCTACTAAAAGGGGGCCATAGCGTTGCTAAGCCAATGCAGCAAATGATTAAATAAAGATGCTTTACCATTTTTCCATTAATAATACAAACATATTGCTGCATGGGATGTACTGGAAGCTTTTGAAAACTCACCAGAAGTTAGAAGAAAAAATTGTTGATTTTGAAATACCAGAAAACATATAAAATTGATCTTACTATTTCAACCCTTTAAATAGGATAATGTTATATAAGAAAACAGTTGAGATTATAATAACATAAAATGAATTTATAGATAAAATAAATGAGAGCCTATCAAAGTCTACGGATGTACTGTTAAGAGGAAAATTCAGGTTTCAGGTGTTTCCACACCATTGCATCATCTGTGATTTAAAAGTAGAATATATCTACCATTTGGAGTTTGACAGAGTAGTAACAACCAACCACACAAGGTATGATCACATACAACAAAGACATGTAACTAAATTTTGGTGGAAATATTAAATAATTAGGGAATTCAACTTCATTTCAAGCATTTTAATGATAAGAATTCTAGCACTCCAGAATGAATAGTTTACCTTCGGAAATTGAATATTCAGCAGACATTTTGCTGCATAATCTAAATTTTTATAACATGTTTGCGCGTAAGACAATTCCAGCAATAAAGACAAAAAAGTAAAACCCAATATAGGATAATTGCGTGTAAGAGAGTGACCACTGACGGCATTACCTAGTTATAGTGCAATTTTTTAGTCATTTATCTCATAGAAGAACCACTATGCTAGAAATTTCAAACTTGACAGAAAGCCGTGAGAGTGAGAAATTTACCTTCAGGGCTTGGGCACTTAGAAGAACTCCAGCATAATTGTCCTTCAAATCATCCAATGCCAGTCTAATTGCTTTTTTAATAAGATTCTGATCACGTCGTGTCCTTAGCCTTCCTGATGGTATTGTAATCTTGGCAGTATGTCAAGGAATAGGCATATGGCATATTTGGAAGGAACCAGAATGAAAAGCATGCAAGGGGGAAGTTAACCATATCAAAGAAAATTAAGAATCGAATCCAAATTTGGATATTGTTCGTGGTAGTGGTGCAGGACAATATCAATTTGAACATACGTTGGCAAGTTCTCCCATTCCACTAATGCAAAGCCACCCTGAACCACAACACTCCCAAAGCTCAAGCCATAACTTTTCCAGTCAATGCTAGTTAATGCCTTCAAAGAGGATTGAGGGATTGGGCAAGGTGAGAAATCTTTAAAATACAAAACCTGAAAATGAATATTTTCATCCAAGTTAAGCATAAACTTCAGAAAAGAAAATATGAATACGAGCATTAACAAAAACAAAACAATACATTTCCCCACCAAAAAACTTGCAATTGTCACCTCTGTAATATTATTATCCTTTCCAGAGGAGAACTAAAGAAAGCATACTTCTTAAATAAAAGTTTAAATTATCAGTAATGTTCTTAGACCTTACTTATAGCTTTATCTGATGACCATAACTTTATTTTAGGTTCCTTGCTATTGTCATTAGTTTCAACATCAACAAGGTCAGTCCTATGCTTAAAGTCATTTGCATATGATTTTGACTATATTAATTTATCCCTTCACTGTGATGACATAGGCGTACCAGATAACATCATACCTCAAGACAATAGAGATCACACCCAATCCAAAAGTTGAAAGTTCTATAGAGGCAAATAAGTTGAGAAAACAGTTCACCAATTGCCTTATAAAAATTCCACACATAAATAAACACATGTTGGATTGAACCAAAGCAAAATTCCAACAAAAGACTGGAAGGGCAAACAGTTATGTAACTGCTGCCAATCACAAGGATTTTTAAGCATGCATCTGCAGGCTCACAAGTGACTGCTACATATTTTACGGTTAAAATAAAGTAAAAGGAATTGATAAACAGCAGAACAAAAGTGATCAAACAAACCTCTGTTTTCAAGCCATGTGTCCTTGGGCAAGTACTGGCTACCTCTGATATTTCACTTATTACAATCACTGCTTCCATTACTGATCCAGAATACTTACAGCTTTCTGTGCAACATGCTACTCCACTACCGACCTTGAGATGCTCCCTTACAAGAGTTTAAGTAGCAGTTAAGACTCAGAAAAGGAACTTTCAATTTCTGTGCCATGGAATCTCCAACCAGTTATAAAACAGTTGCAGTCTGATGTGTTCTACTAACATTTCAGTCAATGGCAAGTCGAACCTAATAGAGAAGAAGAAGGCATGAACTTCATAGTAACTTACCAACTTGAGAAGCACAACTCACATTTTGTGCTTAATGTATTCCCATGCTTAAAAACATAATCTTCAAGCCCCGACTTTAAACGTTCAAGATTTGAGGCTGGAATAGACAAAGGATTCCATTCATTCGCTAGAAAAACATTTACGTATCTGGATCCAGGATCATCCCCGTGTTCAACCACCAATTCAATTGCAACATTCTGGGGAAAAAAGAAACAATTTAAGCTGATCGATGAACTAGTGCTGCAGTCACCATTGCAGTTAGGCACACTACTGTCCACATATTATATCAAGTAGATAAAACGTGCAAGGTTCCAAGTAAAACATGCAAGATTGCTGCAAAGTAGATTCCAAGTATTAACCGATACTTCAGCGGCGCATTTTCAATAGCTTCTTACAACAATGTTTCAGTGAAATACAATATAATTGCTAACTTGAAAAGTTTTTTGACACATAGAGCATTAATTTCTACGTAGGTCTCATCTTACAGGGATCTTTAGAATGAGTATCTTTTGAAAGAAGAGACTAAACTCTGCCACCAAAACATCAATGCTTTCGATAATTGATAGACATACTTCTGTCCCACTGGAAACCCAAAAGAAAAAAACATAAAGAAATTTAGACCATAATTTTAAAAGATAAATAAATAAAAGAAAATATTCAGCAGCACAAAAGTTGAAGTGATTTGCATGCCTGAATTTGAGTCCATTCTTAGGATTTGAAGGTAGCCTGGTCAACCTCCTGGCAGACACATTTTCTTTTAGATTGAACTGGTAGTGATATATTTCATCATCAGCAATACCTGCAATTTTCGCAAGTTCATTCTTTTAGCAGCCTGTCAAAACCAAAAGTTCAAAACTCATCGTTTTAATCAAAACAAAGCATGGTGGTAATGTAACTGATGATGACTCACTGGTGGCTGTGACAAAAAGCAATCCATCTGCATCAAGAAGCTGCTATGTAAATTAAAACTGATATACAAAACCGCTAGCCAGGCAGTTTGGTCAATTCACTCGAGTCTTCTACTTACCCCAAATCTGAGCGCCAAAAGCCTCCTTATGAAGCTTTACACCTCCAAACTCCTCCAAGCAGCTTCCCACACCCGTATCGGAAACTGCTCGTACGGAAACCAAGGACAACTTCGTCATTTTACTAATCACTCACATTGTTCGCCACATTTCTTTAGACTACACCGTTTCATTTCTAATATAAAAATCCGAATTCAGAATGAGAAGCACACAGAGATACCTGAAATTAGAACAGAGTGGGGATCGGACTGTGGAGAGCGCTTGAGAATGACGGAGAGCCTGCAAAGGTCCTCCGACGCATGGCATCGTTGAAATGCAGAAGAAATCAACTGTAATTGCATGTATATAAGGTTTTATATAAAAGAAAGAAAAATTACGAAAATTACAATCGAATCGATCGAAATGCTATGGAGATTAGGTTGAAATTGAAACTCACTTGCAGGCAGAGGTCTCGAACTGAAGCAATAATCATCTTTGTGTTTTTGGATTTTGGTAGAGAAATCGAAAATGAAACTCCCGCCGTCCCGTGCGAGAATGTAGCATACATACATCCTCACTCGCTGTTCTATCTAAAGAAGCATGTTTTGAATTGTGGGCTTGGATATGGGCCCAGTTTAATCTTAATGGGCCTACGTTTGAGCCCACTTGAATAAGACACGGACGTTGGCTGCTTGATAGCATTCTTGGGCCTATTCTTGGATCTCGTACCTAATATATTATGATTTATTTGTACCGTCCGATTTAATCCAGAAAGCTTTAGACCGTGGATGCATTAAGATTGAAGCCAGCACTGAAAGTGGAAGTCAACTCAACTAACGAGTGCTGGACTCTGGACTTACCTATAAAAAAACTAGGTCAAATTGATTCAAGTCAACAAAACCATATAGATCAAATTGACCGAAGTCAACAACCCCAGATTTGAAAGAGGGTTAACAAGATTAAATTTTGATCAGTAAATAATTTTCCTTTTAATTGGATTTTCGAATTTGGGTGTAGTGGAAATCCAAAATAATTAAAAGCTCATGGTGTTTTATGATGGGAGTATTTTTGCTTACTACTTTATCTTGATGTGTACATTCATCATTCTTTAAAAAACTTGACACATGTCTATAACTATAACTATAATTAACTTTTTGTTTTTAAAATTTTAAAAGTATTTAAATCCAAAAATAATGTCAAATAATAATAAAATAATATATTTAAAAAAAAAAAACTCTCTCTCTCTCTCTTTCTTTTCTCCTTCGCCAACCTACCCTACCCCTGAGGCTCTGTTCTCTACAACCACCCCAGCCACCATTTACTCCTCCACCTTGTTCACCCTCCACCACAACCACCAACCACACCGAAACCCCAAAACCCTAGCCACCCCTACCACGACACCACAAAGAAATATACAAACAAAGAGAAAGCAAGCTATTTTCTTGGATTTGGGGTTTGTGTATTGAAAAGCTACTGCTTCTTTTATATAGCGAGAGAATACTCTAGAGAGAGAGGGAGAGAGAGGGAAATGAGTGGAAAGAGGAGATGGTAATGACTCATGAGTTAATAAGAAATTGAAAGACGAGCTATCAAAATAGGCTGGTCCTAAATTGATTCAGTCTCTCTGCTCAGCACCATCCAATGCATGTAAAGAAGGGAATTGTTGAGTTGAGGGAGGGAATGGTGTCTAGAGTTGCGGCAGGGGGAATGGTGGCTAGGGTTGCTAAGGGCGGTGGCTATAGAGAATAGAGCCTCAAGGGTGAGGGTGGGTCGATAATGGGGGGGAGAGAGAGAGAGAGAGTTTTTAAAAAATATTTTTTTATTATTATTTGACTTTATTTTTTGTTTTCAAATACTTTAAAAAATTATAAAATAAAGAATTGACATGTGTCAAGTTTTTAAAAGAGTGATGAAAGTACATATTGAATTAAAGTGATGAATAAAAATACTCATGTTTTATGATAATGTTGTAAAGAGAAAGAGCCAAGACAAAGAAATAGCTGGAAAACAATGGGATTGGAATATAAATATAAGCACTACTATTAATACACTTCTCTAGGTGTTGGTGGGAATCAAACAACTAACCAATTATGGACTAGCATCTTATCACAAGTTCTATACATAATAACATGGATGATGTATCTCTTTATTTATTTATTTTTTCCTTTGACAAAAGTCAGAAAGATTACATGATTTATGATTTGGTAAGTAAGAACATCTCCAATCGAGATGTTAAAATGTTACGTGGAGCTTTAACGTTTTAATTTTAAAAAAAACATCATAAATTTTTGTAATCAAACAGGCTATTTCTATGTAGATTTGTTAAAGATGCAAGTGCATCAATGTTTTTTAGAACAATCGATAGTAACTATTGATGAAAATATACAAATATAAAGTAATTATGGTGCCAAATATAGACAAACATTCTCTAATGACAAAACACAATAACAAATTGAATTGATCTGAAGTGATTACATATGAATATTGTTAGAACAATAAGTAGAATATATATATATATATGTGTATATACATTTCCAAATAAAAAAAGGGCTCTAAAATGAAGATGGTTCTGAACTTCTAATACTGCCAAAACCTAATTAAAGCCTTCCGGTCAATAAATAGCATCTCTCATATGGGTGGAGCGGAGAGGACAATTGATCTCCCATTGAAATGACACAACTACCCTCGACCAATACCCAATGGGCAGGCTTCAGGGCGAGGGTAGGTAGGTACCGAGGCCAACGAACCCTTCCCCCCCTAGGAAAGTCAAAAGGCTAGAAATTTAACATCAACAGAGTGATCGAGAAAATCCAACGCATGGTATATTATTGAAGTTCGGTGTGAAAGGACCACCACCAGCAGCAGCCACCAAAAAAACACAAACGTTTATAAAATGGTTTCAAGGCAGAGATGCAGCAGACTGCAGACCAACAAGTGCACAATTTGATTCGAGGTGCAGGAAAAGCTAAAGGAGAGAGAGGCCGAGCCAAAATGGATATTGTTGAAAGCAAACAGATTTCAGAACCCATCAAATCGGAAGCTCAAATTTCCCATCTTGCTTTGGATATTGGAGGCAATTCACTCTGAATCTTCATAATCTTATGGCCTCTGTTAGATTTCTGATTTCTTGAGTTCCATTTACTCATTTCTCCTGATTTTCTGTTGTTTTCTTTTGTTTGTTGCCAGGCTCTCTGATAAAGCTGGTTTATTTCTCAACAAACAGTGATTCTTCTTCTTCTTCTTCAAAGGACAGTGTAGCAGTTTCTAGTGGCAATGAAGGCCGTCCTGTTCTTGAAGGGAAGCTCCATTTTGCGAAGTTTGAAACCGCCAAGATAAATGATTGCATAGACTTCATTCGGTCCAAGCAACTTCGCCTTAGTGGTATGTTTCTTTCCTTTTTATCAAATTTGGGAATGTTTGCTCCTGGGATTAATTTTTACTGCTTGAGACTATCTGAGCTTGTTTTGTTCAACCAAGTAATGAGGTTGGAATCTTGGATTGAAACTAGCATTTTTTATTGGTTCACGAGCTTCTGAAGAAGTGTAAGCCATACTGCTCTTCTGATTTGCTTAACATCAGCTGACATTCATTGTGAAAATGCCCTCCATCCTTGTAAGTAAACGTTGGAGCATTGCAACTTCAACAAAAGTACCCTTATTTTTTTATTGAGGAAATCAACCCAGTTGAAAGATTTCAGCTTCCAAAAAGGAAATATGAAAGAAGATGATATTTTCCCTGAATATGGCTGTTCATTCTCTCACACTCAGCTTCTTTCAGATGCACTGTAATTGTTGTTATCATTTCTGCTACTTCTGGGTTATGTGCTTATGGTTGTAGATTATTTCAGGCTTCCAGAAACATGGGGCTCCAGCCGGCGAGAGGTGCACTATTAAGGTAAAATGATTGTTTACCTTGGCCGTACTATATGATTGTGGAATGTGCTTTTGGAGTATGCGAATGTGTTAACTTGTGACAATGGTGAGAAGGCCACAGGTGGTGGGGCATACAAGTACGCAGATCTCTTTAAGGAAAAGCTTGGGATTTGTCTTGACAAGGAAGATGAAATGGACTGTCTCGTGGCTGGATCAAATTTTCTGCTTAAGGTGGGATCCTAATACCACATACATAGATTGGTATGTACAAGTTGGTGCCTTTCTTAAGTCCTGTCATGTGTTGCATAGGATGTGTGGGTTGGGATTGGCAATAGCGTGCACAAGATGAGAGGAAGTAACTTTTTTTGTTTTGTTTCAGAAGGAAAAGAAATGTGGATGAGTCAAAATGTGAAACTTGCAAAATTCAGCTACTTCTGTAGAGATATTTATGATTCTTTAGGATACTGAAATATATGGCTTATGTGCAATATAGATCCATTAAAAGAGTATAAAAAGAAATAATTCCCTTTGCACTGTTTCAGTTACAGAACTGGCGACAATATCATTGACATTCTTTTTTACATTATGAGTTCCTTGCCTGACAATAACATTCACATTTTGGTTGTTATTTAAGTAGGCAGTTCACACCGAAGCATTCACATACATGGATGGTCAGAAGGAATTTGTGCAGATTGACCATGATGATCTATATCCCTATATGCTTGTTAATATTGGTTCTGGTGTCAGTATGATCAAGGTATTCTCATAGTAAAAATCAGATACTTTAGTTACTGAATGAGCTTCATATATTTAACTTTTAAAGGCTTGACAGTGTCGTCTGTGTTGTGGTTATATAGGTAGATGGACCTGGTAAGTTTGAGCGAGTAAGTGGAACCAATGTTGGTGGCGGCACCTTTTGGGGTTTGGGGAGGCTTTTAACAAAGTGCAAGAGGTATACGCTTTCTCTTGCTTATCTTTATAATTATTGATATTCTTGTTATATGATTTTCTCAAACCAAAGCTGTAATTGTGTCTCAGTTTTGACGAGTTGCTGGAGTTAAGTCATCGGGGAAATAATAGGGTGATAGACATGCTTGTTGGGGACATCTATGGTGGAATGGACTATACAAAGGTATATGTATATTCTTGATAGAAAGGTCCCTCTGTCGATTAGTATGATGAATTATTTCTGGTTTTGGTATTTCTGTATGTCAAGTTAAAGGGTTCCTAAATTTAAAAGATAATGAGGGGCTCCTAGTTTCCATTAACTTTCATCTCATGTTTATTAACTGCAACCGTTACTTTTCTGATGATCGCAGATTGGTCTTTCATCAACAACCATTGCTTCTAGCTTTGGCAAGGCTATTTCTGATAACAAGGAACTGGAAGATTACAAACCCGAAGATATCTCTCGATCCCTCTTAAGAATGATTTCAAATAATATTGGACAGGTAAGTCATCACTGCTTAAGGCATGGTGAAAAACAAATGACTTCCTTGCAATGAATAAAATTTCTTTAACTATTTGATTATGTCAACCTTTACCATAAGAGTTAATAACTGTTTTTGTCAGCATGCCTATCATATTGTTTCTTTATGTATCTTGTCTCCAGATCTCATACTTGAATGCACTGAGGTTTGGGCTCAAGCGGATATTTTTTGCTGGCTTTTTCATTCGGGGTCATGCTTACACCATGGACACGATTGCTGTTGCCGTTCATTTCTGGTAATCATGATGGATTTTCTTTTTCTTTTTCTTTTGCAAGCATCAGAACTGATTCATGTTCAGAATTTAAGTATAAATTATCTAAAAAGAATCTTCAAAATGTAAATTTGATCCCATGCATACAACGCCTTGTTGATGCCACAAAAATGGTCCTTTCTGGGTTGTGAGCAGATTTGCTTTTCCCATTCTGGCCTCAGGGTCAAATCACCAGGACGGCCGTCATACTCTGCTGGATTTGTCTTTGTTTTTACTCTTCCATTTTTTCCCATGGTTTTGGGTTAAAATGTCATTCATTTGATCCTTCTTTGCAGGTCTAAAGGTGAAGCAAAAGCAATGTTCTTAAAACATGAAGGATTTCTTGGAGCTTTGGGTTCATTCATGAGCTATGAAAAGCATGGTTTTCTTAACTTGAAGGTCCACCAGTTGGTGCAACAATCTCCAGTTGATGCATCCCGTGGAGGAGATAAGATTCATGATCCACCAAACGGGGAATTGAATGAAAATCAAAGTATAGATTGCAGTATCTGCCTGTCATAAAAGTTTGCGTTAGATTTTCTCCTCCTGGTGTTTGGATACGAGAACTGAGAAGCAACTTGATTTTCTCCTCCTGGAGTTTGGATACGAGAACTGAGAGGCAACTCTTGGTTGCCTTTCTGCAGTCTGTAACTCAATGACTCGAAACTTGCGTAGCATATGTAACATTGTCTATAAAATTACTAGGGACATGTATGCAGAAGTGAAGAAAAATTCAGATGAAGAAAGAGAGAACTCATATATTGTACACTGTAACTTATGTACCGTAAACATCCGTCTAGATTTTGTAATTTGTATTTCTTTTCCAAAATATTGTAACTGCGCTTCATTATTCAATAAAATGAATTCCTTACTGTCATTGCAGGCTTTTATTTAATTTTAGCTTTTAAACTTTTTTCTTCTTCCGCTAACTGTGCCAGTGTGCAGCAATTTTCCTTTTGTTTCTATTTTTCCAGATTCAAGATTTGTTCCACTTATTAGGATTTTGGGATACAAATGGTAAAAGAAAGAAAGCTGTCATTCAGTCATAGTCGCATTCACACACGTCCTTGCCCATTGCACCCGTTACATGTATAAGTTCTAGAGAGAGAAATGAGAACGAACACGTATACAAACCATCTAATTTGATGTTTGCTGCAATTTATAACATCATCTTTCAAAGGAACGTTGATTTAGCAGATAGGTGGATACAACAAGAAGTTTTTGACAAACAAGAACACTATACAACATACACGAGGATTGAATCCTTGATCTCATCCTCCACCCTCATCTAAAGGGAGAGGAGTCTCCACCGGGCCGAAGGGCCATTACACTTGACAGATGCAAGAAAAATTGATGGACCTTTTACATATCAACTTCCATAAATAGCGAATACAGATAAGGAGCTTGCATTAGTTACTAACTAAACACAAGTTGGATCATTTAGCGGTCGGTAGCCTCCGATGATGTTGCTTTGCATTTCTCCTGCGCAGGGCCCATCTTTCTTTGATGTTAGATACATTATCAACCTGACTAAGTATTTCCTGATCCTGAGACATTTCAAGCTCTTTATTAGACTTCTCAGGGTTTAATTCTCCTCGTATTCTGGCAGCTTCAGCAAGCAGATCATTTATCAGCATCTCGGTGGTCTTGCTGGTGATACCCCTTAGATACCAAGAAATGGGAGGGGGTGGAACAATAGCTGGCTGGATCAGTTGCTCTAAGCTGACCTTTGATCCAATCCTCCCTTTGCCTCCAGTGCATGAATGATAATCTGTCCATGTCTTGGGTTTGAAGGGAAAGCAGGTCTTTTCATCGACAAAAAGAGGTTCCACTCTCCAGCAGCCTTCAAATCTCTTCATAAACCCTGTTTTGACTTGCTTGAACTTCATCTGGCAAATGTCATTCTTAGATATTAGAGAACTGATTTTCCCATGGCATTACAGAGATCATTTACCCTTAACCCAGTCATGTCCTACGTTGGATATAAGAGCAAATTAGGTGGAGTAATGAATTATTGACTGGCCTGTTTCAGAACATTACTTTCTACACTTTTTTTTTTTTTTATACCCAGAAATTAACCAATCCACATGCCACCGCCCACCACACACCCACACACCCCCCTCCTCCCCCCCCCCCCCCACCCCCACCCAAAAAAAATCTTGGGAGGCAGGAAACGCTAGCAAATAGCTAGGTAGGTGCCTTCGGGGGTTTTGAACCTCAGACCACATGGAGCAAACCATGGGCCTGCGCTTCTAACTAATATATGTAATGCAGACAAATAAAGTATAGTGGAGATCCTGAATGTGATAGGTCAACATCACAAACCTGATATCCACTTCATGCAATGTCACTGAAAATGTGAAATTCCTTTTTTTGGGTGAAATAAGAAGAGAGTAAACTATCAGAAAACTAGAGAATTTAGCTCTGATCCACAGATGGGAAAAATTGAAGCTTCAGCAAATTGGTTGAAAACTGCTTCAAAATATCAAGTAAATATAGCAACAACAATTATATAGTATGTACTTGATCCATAGACACTGTTTCTGTCACCCACCAGCCTAAATAAGATGTTGAGGCTTATGGTACGCACATGTATGACAGAAGAGAGAGAATGTGGAATAGCAACAAAGATGCAGTTCTTAAGTCACAGCAACAAGAAGATGATCAAGTCCTTACTGAATGGTCTTCTCTGTTTTGATCTACTAAAACATGAACTGCAATGGTCCCTGACCACCAAAGGAATCTCCATAAAGCTGCTTGCTCAAGTTCAACCACCTGCCTAGAACCTTCATCAACCAAAACTTTTCTGGATATCACTTCCTGGGACAGATACCTAACTTGTCAAATTGGCGAATACACTTTCATATAAAAGAGTATGCATCATGATAGGGGAGTAGGGAAAAAAAATTAAAAAAACACCCACATAGATCGAATAAAAAGAAAGTCAATTAAATAGTATCACTTGCCTTAATGTTCTTGAAAACCCTCTTATTGTCAGGGTCAGTTACAATGTTATATACTGCATCTGGGGGCAACCCAACATTGACATTCACACTGAGGTTGCAAAAAGAACCTTTTGGTACACTGACCTGCAAAGAGTAAGAATATGTTGTGGCTTAAGATTAGTAGATACACAGAGAAGCCATAAACTCTTGAGATGCTCCTTCCAAAAAAATGGTGGCATGATATTTGCAATCACTAAAACATTCTTGTTTCTGGCTTAAATTATTTCTCTTAACCAGCATATCCTACATAAAAGTATCCATGTTAAAGGAACAGAAGCATGGTTTGCTTGCTTACACACTAACATTTAGTATATACATGGAGCAGTGAGTCAAAAATCAAGACTATACATGTCAGAACCTGATTGATATGAAATATTTATTTCCAAAGGACATGACAAATATTGCTTAAAAAATTGAATTAACTTTCTTTGACGTCCATTACCAATCACATTTGGCATACAACAAGCTTACAACAGGACAAAGCCAATTTAGTCCCACACCAATGGAAACTAATTCGGTAGAGGGAAGCACATCTCTCACCTTTATATCTGGTGGTTGATCAGCCCATGAAGGATTTTCTCTCCATGCCTGCAACTGCTTCTCCAAATCAACCTCCAAAGATGTAGCCTTTTTAGGGACAGAGATAACTGTTTTCACTCCATCATCTTTTGCCAGTCTCTTGAGCTGTGACTGTTACATTAAAAGGGTATTAAATCCACATAACAAATCAACATCCATAAGAAAATCACAAGCTTTTAGTGAAAACGACTGACCTTTAGACAATTCTGCAGCATGTGAGGAACCTGCAGAAGAGTTTTAGAAATCACAAGGTCAAATGCCTTGAGGTGCCCATTTCTCTCATTCTTGGTGACGTTTACGCTTGTCGTGGTCACCTCTGTCTCGCCCATTAAAGCTGGAACTGTTTGGAAACACCAGTTCAATGAACATTTTCATTAATTTCATAACTTGCACATGGGAAAGTAAACATTGACTTGGTTATGTTAGCTTATAATGGTTGCCTACTGTTTAACGACAATTAGAAAGTAGTTAATCCATTTTTTCTTCTTCTTCATTTAAAAATTAGTGCCTCAAGCCAAGAATCAATCAAATAATAACAAAATTCAGTGGCCATTCTATATCCCAAGCTGGTAAACCCAAACACTGAATACATATTTGTGACCAAACTGAATTTGATAAAAACAATTCGCCATCTTCATTACCCATATTAACATTTGCAGCAAAATCAAGAAAAAGCATGAACCATCTCAAATTCTAGAGAGACAAACAAAAAAACAGAGCACCGAGACGCACATAAACTGGAGAAAGAAAACCCCATAGCACTGGAAATTAAAAGAACCCAGTAATGATAGCTCAAGAAGAATAAACGAGCCACAACTGGACTAGATATTAAGCAGGGAGATAGAATGAAATGAATGGTTCACTTACAGTTACAGAGAAAATCCAATCAGAAGAATAGTCATTCCAGTCTCCAATTTATGAAGCTGATCCAAGAATCTGCTGTTTTTAATTCGCTGTTCATTTTTTGAATACTTTTGTTCCAACTTTCTACAGATTTTGGAGAAGACCAAGCACGTGTTGCACATGTAATACGCAGCCAGCACTGAAATTCATCACTCAAGTAATAATCTAATGGTGGCGGTGCCTACACTTTGGGCTGTGGACCCCATGAGCTAAGGCCAAGTGTGACAACAATAGTTTGGTAGATGCCTAAATATGGGCCTTTCACATTCGAGGAATGATTTGGTCCAAGATTGCGGATCCCATATAAGCCCTATAACTCCAAGTTATTTGAACAAAATACAGAGTATTTGTGTGACTTCACATCCAATTATATATAGGGTTCTTTAGTTTTAACTCATAAAAAACTTAACTAATTTGGAAAAAAGATAATTAATTTTGCTTAATTAATATAAAACCAAAGCCACCTAATTTTACCAAAAGGACATCCAACAACCCTAAAATTACTACATGTGCCATTGTGCTTAACTGTCAAATACAGTTTATTTAATTATAAACCAAAACTTAAAACTGTCAAAACGACATAACATTCCTACAAAACACAACACAAAACGACACTACTCAAATTTAATCACTTCAAAAACTGGTTTCGCGCGACCTTTCATATCCCACTGCATACCTACAAACTATTCTCCAAAAACGCAGCCGATGAGCAGAAACGGGGACGACCGACGACGAGCAACAGCGATGGCGACGACGACGACGACCAACGACGACGAGCAACGACCACCGACGACGAGCAACGACCACCGACGACGACCGAAGCTAAACCGTAAGAAAATGAATCAGTACTCTCTTCGATTTTAGGTTTTACACCGACGATGGTTTCAGTACTGTTTCTTCCTTTTGGTTTCTGGTTATTTGTAGCAGATTTTGACCAGAAACTGCATTGCAGTTTCTGGTTCCATAATTCAATTTCAGAGTGCTTTTTGCTAGGGTTTATGGGAATGTTATAACTGCTCATGAAGTTAAATGTGTTTTGATATTAGTTTCAGTACTGTTTTTGCCTTTTGGTTTCTGGTTGTTTGTAGCAGATTTTGACCAAAAACTGCTTTCAATTTCAGAGTGCTTTTTGCTAGGGTTTATGGTAATGTTATAACTGCTCATGAAGTTAAATGTGTTTTGATATTAGTTTCAGTACTGTTTTTGCCTTTTGGTTTCTGGTTGTTTGTAGCAGATTTTGACCAGAAACTGCAATGCAGTTTCTGGTTCCATAATTCAATTTCAGAGTGCTTTTTGCTAGGGTTTATGGGAATGTTATAACTGCTCATGAAGTTAAATGTGTTTTGATATTAGTTTCAGTACTGTTTTTGCCTTTTGGTTTCTTTTCACATTAAATTTTGAGCAGCAGTTTCTGGTTGTTTGTTACAGATTTTGACCACAAACTGCAGTGCATATCACAAAATGGAACAAGAAATGTCACCACAAAAGAATGAAGCTGAAAACCAACCAAAGCGCAGAATCAAAATGATGGCTCAAAAGATCAAAACAAAGCCAAAGCCAAACTATGATCGGAAAGCAAAGCACCTGGACTATGTCCAATTTCGGTGCAACGCCTATGCTTTCAACAGCATCATTAGAGACATAAAGGACAAGCTCAATGAAAGGCAGAATAAGCTTCTCAAGAAAACCCCTTTCTGGAACTTGATCGAGCTGTTTTACCGCCAGAGAATTGACATGAATAACATGAATAAGTCGGACCTTGACTTAGTACAGCTGCTCAAGAAATTTGATCCGGATACAAAGTCCTTCAAATTTGGAACCAAATCATTCCAAATCACAGGCAATGCAGTGACTCAGATTCTAGGACTGCCAAATGAAGGCAAATCTGTCAAACTTGTCAATGATAGGTACACTGCTACCTTCAGAACAAGGCACTTTGGAGAAAAGGGAAAACCATCAAAAAACCAGGTAGAAGCAGAATTACAAAAGACAATTGCCTTAGCAAACCAACCGAAGAAAGAAAAGAAAGAAGCTGAAGAAGAAGAAGAAGAAGAAGAAGAAGTTGATTACGACAAGTAGGTGGTCAGCCTAATATTGATTCTGCTGTGCATGACATTCCTTTTTGCTAATTCTTCATCTACTTTGCATTGGAAATTATTTGAGCACTGTGTGAATCTAGACACACTTTCAAGCTATTCGTGGGCAAGAGCTGTTTCAGCCTACATGAATGAATCCTTGGCCGCAAAAGCAAAGAAGGGAGGAGAAGCCTCTATAGGAGCTGTTTTAGGTTGCACTATCCTAATATTGGTAAGTAAAAAGTGGCTTATGCAATGCATTTTGAGTTTTAGGCAATGCAGTTTCCATTTAGTGCAATGCAGTTTCCATTTACTGCAATGCAGAAATGGAAACTGCAACGCAGTTTCTGTTTTATCCTATGCAGTTTCCAACCTAATTTCTGAGATATCTTGTTTTTGAACTGTGCAGTTTCTACTGTGTGAGAGGACAAACATCATATAACCTATCCTTGGCAAGGAGAAAGAAACTCCTGCCATTCTTAAATGGAGTCTTGTGGAACTCCACACAAGATTCAACCAAATAAAAGACTTGAATGACATCGAGGTATGCAATTTATCGCATGTTCTGTTTTAATGTATCTTGAATGTGAATCCATGCTAAATCATTCTCATTGTACAGGGTATTTTCAAAACTCCTAAAAAGCGAAAAACTACCAGGGAAGAGGAAGACACTGTTGAGAAGGTAATTGAAATCTGTATACAGTGCATTGCAGTTTGTGTTTTCTACATTGCAGTTTGCATTTTATCCAATGCAGTTTCTGAATCATTCAATCTCATTGTACAGGGTATTTTGAAAACATATAAAAAGAGAAAAACTACCGGAGAAGAGGGAGACCCTCTTGACAAGGTATAAGAATCTCTAAACAGTGAATTATGCATTTCAGTTTTCGTTTCCTCCAATGCAATGCAGTTTCTAATTAGTTTCTGTTCAATATGCAGGAAAAAGAAAAAGAAGATGATGAGGGACAACAAGGAGAAGCAGAGGAAGCAGAAAACCAAGGAAAACCTGATGATGCTGATCAAACTCCAGAATTAAAAGAGGCTGGAAAGAAGAAAATGTTTGAGAATGAAGCTGGAAAAGAACCTCTTGCAATTCAAGACCTCTTGGTGAAGTCCATGACAGACCAAATCAACTATCACCAACAACAAGATCCTAGCTTCGTTTGCCCGGAAAGATTACAACTGTGGAAGGATGAAAAAAATGAAGACAGTGAGAAGAAAATGAAGGAATTGTGGGATATATTTATCCAAGCAGAAAAGAGATCAAAGGAGCTGGAAGTGGAGTTGGCAACATACATAGAGAAATTAGATAATGAAGAATGTGTGACTGCCACCATGACAGTGGAATCTACAGTTCAGCTTAATGAAATACAAAATCTGAAAAGGAGGATTGCAGAATTGGAAGGCAAGGAAACTCGTATTGACATGGAGAAGATTGCCAAGAAAAAGGAGATTCAAGGAAAGTACAAGGCAGAAATTCAAAGCTTGTTGTCAGACCCAACAATCTTTGAAATGGAGATGGATCTGCCTACAAAACAACCAACACAACCAGTTGAAGAGAAAAAAGAAGAAAAGAAAGAAGAAGAGAAGCAACAAGAAGAGAGAGAAGAAGAAAATAAAGAACAAGAGAAGCAACAAGAAGAGAGAGAAGAAGAGAAGAAGCAAGATGTTCCAACACCTGATGTTCCTTCAAGAGTACAAAGGGTGAAGAACAGAGAAAGAAAGAGGCTTCAAGCATCTTGCTATGTGTACGAAAAAAATAAGAAAACAAAAAAGGAGGCAAAAAAGGATGATGAAGAACTACCACAATTCAAGCTTATCTCTTCCGAGGAGGTATGCAATTACTGCAGTTCAAGTTGCTGCTTTTTTCTATTTTCTGCATTACAGAAACAGAAACTGTAATGCAGTTTCCGTTTCCTGCAATGCAGTGTGTTATCTGCTTTATAGAAACAGAAACTGCAATGCAGTTTCCATTTCCTGCAATGCAGTGTGTTATCTGCTCTACAGAAATAGAAACTGCATTGCAGTTTCTGTTTTATCGAATGAAGTTTCTAATTAGTTTCCTTTCAATCTGCAGTTAACACAAGAGGCATCTCAGCCTGATGCCACAAATCCAATTCCTGATCCCCCAAAAGGAACGAGCCTTCATGATTCAATACCTGTAGATCTGCAACAATCAAGTGATGAAGATGAAGGACAAAAAAAGCCAACAAAGAAAAAACTAGGATGGGGTCAGAGGAAGGTGTGGCAGAAAATTCCAAAGGCGGACAGGGAAAGAATTGAAAAACACTACTTAAGTACTCAACTTTGGTAATATCTCTATTCCAAAATAACAATTCTTTCATCTTTTAATTACAATTAAACTAAAACTAATCTTGTGAATTTCATGTATTCGAATCCGCAGTGATAACTTTTGGGCAGGACTCAATGATGAGAAAGTGACAAACCATGATCTCAAAGATATTGTATGGGACCTGGAACTGTCACAAAACGTAAGTATTTACCAATTCTATAACACACACTGCACTGTATTTTTTATTTGTGCTACCTATATTACCAATTTATAATTTCATTTTTCTCCAATCAATGTGAAACAGGTTATTGAGGCCTATATCCAAATAGAGGAGGATAAAATAGAGCCCATGCAGACAGAGAGTCCACAGTACATGTCCACATGGACTTGGGTAAGTATTATTTTGAAAATTCAAAATTGTTTAAACAGACAATGCACTGCAGTTTTCGAAAAATATATACTAACAAATTGTCATTCTATGATATCAGACTTACATGCAAAGCTTCCAAGAGCCATCTTGGCACAGGTTCCTGTATGAACACTTACTTGAAAAACTCGGGAAATGCAGTGTTCTTTTCTTCCCGATTATTTCAAAAGAAGAGTTCCACTTCACACTTCTCACATTTCACAAAAATGAACGAAAGTGGAGACACTACAATCCACTTAGATCGTTGGGACGTAGAAAAGAAGAAAGGTGCATTGACATTGCTTGAAACTTTGTAAGTGGAATGAAACTGTCTTAATTTCTCAGCACAAACACAAACAGAAACTGCATTGCAGTTTCTTAATTATACATACTGCCTAATTTCAGACCAAAACTATAATATGCAATGCACTGATTACCATTTCTTTTTCTCTTTTTTTTCTTCTTCTTTAAACAGGTTAATATTGTTGAAGGGTGGCTAGAATATATAAGACCTCAAGCACGAGTGTTCATAGAAACTAAAAAAAAACCAACAATTGTGAAGCAAAAGGAAGGGCCCCCGACACTTGTACAAAAAGATTTGACTCCAACTGAAGAACTCACTCTCAATTGGATTATGCAAAATCCATTGCAGTTTCCATTTGAGGATGACATGGAATGTGCTCAACAAAGTGTATCTTCGTAAGAATTGTGTCTACTCAACTATTCATTACAGTTTGAAATCATTCAAAAGCAAAAAAAACTAATCTCGTATTTCATTTGCAGATTGGATTGCAGCATGTTCGTCATGTTCTATATGGATAAAATAGCACAAGGACAGCCCATTCCAAAAAGCGTGGACAAGAAATTCATGAATGAATATCGAGCACAATATGTCACAAAACTCATACACCACAAAAACTGTATAATTAATCGTCTCTAGTGATTTGCCTTTCGTTAACTCAAGACAATATGTATCTTAATTCTTGTGGATGTTTGTAAATATTTCTAGTTATGGTATATGAGAACATATTTCCTATACATATAAACTGTAATATAATCTTGGAACATGATGCAACAAAACGAAAAGGAAACAAACAAACTGCACTGAATTTTCTGGTCAAAAATACTGCAACAAATTAAAACTGCAGTGCAGTTTATATAAATAAATAAAAATAAAAAATCAGCTCAAAAAATGTGAAAAGAACCCAAAAGCCAAAGCCATAATCAAAGTACTAAAACTTTGTTCAAAACACATTTAAGTAGGTCAGCATTGAAATGTAGTTTCTGCTCATAATCTGCAACAAATAAACAGAAACTGCACTGCAGTTTCTGCAACAAAATCTGCTCAAAATCTGAAAACAAGCATTGAATGGCAGTCGAAAATGAATATCCACTCATTAAACAATTGTATAATTTTCATTAACTTCAAAAAAGAATCACAATATCCAATTAGAAGCTGTGTAGCCAATTACAAGCAACTAAAACTGCAATGCAGTTTTTGCAAAAAGTGCAACGCAGAAACTGACTATACATTCACTAAACCATATCTAAAATAAAAAAATTGTCAAATGAGAAGGAGTGTTCATATAATAGCCTTGCAAGTCTTCCTATTGTGCCCAGCAACACTGCACCGACTGCATTTCAATCGCCTTTTAAATTCACCAAAAACTTTGATCCTCTTTGTTGGTGGTCTTTCGGCTGGCCTCTTTGTAATTGGCGGAAGCACAACTCCAGCTGCAGAACCATTGCTGCCCAATCCTTTCCCAATATCTGGAATAGGAAAAATAGGACTCTCATAGGCTTTTCGAAAGAAGTCGGTTTTATAGTAACACTCCACGTAATCATAAACTGAATCTCTCTTTGCTAGGATTGCAGCCACCGCATGTGTGCAAGGAAAACCGTCAATTTGCCAAAGACGGCAGGAACAAGTCCTTTGCTCGAGATCAACCATCACAAAATAATCAGCAAATACTTCAAAAAATAGTGCAATTAGAACGACGAACTGCCCAAGTCCTACCGGCCTCCGCATTTTCACAGAGTCTAGTTTTCATCTCCAGACACAAAACTGTTGTCCACTTCTCCGCTTCAATTCGTCGTTGAGCATTCAATACCATCAATTTCTGTCGAATCCCTTCTATCAAAGGTAGCACCAGCAAATCTCGAAACACACCAACCCAATTATTAAAGGACTCCGCTAAACGGTTTGCCATCTCCCCATAACGCATTCCTTTGAAAAATGCGTTGGCATAGTGATCTCTAGACAAATCAGATATAAATGCCTTCACTTTCGAACTCCCAACAATCACCAACTCCTCCATTGCTACCTTAAACTCTTCCTCCGTAACAGCATATGCGCATTTACTAAATAAATTGATAACACGGTCTTGGAGCAGTTTCCCATAACCTGACTTCGGGTACTTTGATATCAAATTCTGTTTAAGGTGATAATAACAGTAAGAATGAGGCCATCCGGGAAACACAAACCCCATTGCATTTAACAAACCTTGATTGCGGTCCGAGAAAAAGGTCACCACTCTCCCCATCGGTAGCAATATAGAAGCCAAATGTTGAAGAAACCAAGTCCAATTCTCCTCTGTCTCAGAATCAACAACTCCAAAAGCTAGAAATAAAACCCTGCAAAACAAAACCAAAAGCACAAGTATAAGCAAAAAAAGGGAAACTGCAGTGCAGTTTATGAAAACAAATCTGCTCAAATTTGAAATGAAACCAAAAGCCAAATCCATGATCCAAGTACTAAAACTAAGTTTAAAACACATTTAAGTTCATGAGCAGTTACAACATTCCCACAGACATGCAAAAAATATTAATAAAATCGAATTATGAAACAAGAAACTGCAGCTAAAAATTGCAACAAATGAAAATCTGCAATACATTACAGTAACCATACCTTGATTTCCATTCTTTCCCGAAGCACAGAGAAGCTGCCCCTTGTACTTGCTCTTCAAAAACGTAGCATCAATGAACAACAAGGGTATGCAATATTGAAATCCAGCAATGCAACCGCCAAAAGACACAAAAAACCGTCGAAAGCGATTAATTCCAGCTTCACAATCAAGAGTGCAGAGAGAACCAGTGTTAGTTTCCTTTACAGCGTCCGCATACCACACTAACTCGTTGAAGGACTTCGACTCATCACCGTGAACGTCCAATTTAGCTAACTCTTTGCCAAACCATGCGTGGTAGTATGAAATGTCTATACCATAGTAAGCTTTGAACTCGTGTATAATCTCAACTGGCTTTAGCTCTGGTTTTGCACGAATTCTGTCCACAATGAGGGAGGACACCACACGAGACCTCATCATCTTACTCTTTGATTCCCGTATCCGACCTGCACATGTATGAACATTATTTAACGTCCGAATTACAAAACTGCCAGTAGCTTCACAACGAGAAGCATAAACATGCCAGCTGCAACCCTCCAATTTCTTATTCGAACAAACAGCAACCACCTGCTTCTTGTCATTGCTGGCATATAAAAAATTAAATCCTACTTCAAGAGCGTACTTGCACAATTTCAACCGGAACTCCTCTGCACCACCGTCAAACTTCTGCCCCACATGATGTATGTATGTCTCCCACTCATTCGACAACAAAGGCTTAGCACTTGCTCTCTTCGACCTGCCCAAAAACTCGTTTCTGTCTTCGACAGTACTAGAACACGACGACTCGCCCTTTTCACATGCTATCAACTCCTTATTTACACAAAAATCACCACTATATTCACTGCTCCCGCATAAATCCTTCACTAAAATATCAACAGTCTTCTCATTTGATATCAACAAAAATGTCCTCATCAAGTCCAAATCGCTATCCATTTCTAGAAAACAACTCGGATAACTGGGCACCGAATACCGTAATGTGAAACAACCCAACTGCAAACCCCTAAACCTCAGACACAAAGTCTTCAAAATATCAACCATGGATGACTCTGATGAAACTGAAAACATGATGGTTTCCGACTTATATGTGCACTTGGCAATGACACACACCTCCATTAGCCTTGAAAATGCGAACAAAACAACAAACAAAAACAGAAAACAATTAAAATCACTAAATAATGTACATGAGCAGTTGTAACATTCCAATAGAAATCCAAATATTAGTATGAAATCGAATTATGAAACAAGAAACTGCACTGCAGTTTATAGTCAAAAACTGAAATAACAGAAACAACATTGCACTTTATGTGATAACATACCCTTAAATTTGAATAGAAACCAAAAGAAAACCATGTTCAAAGTACTAAAACTTAGATAAAAACACATTTAACTCCATGAGCAGTTGTAACATTGCCTTTTGAAACAAGAAACTGCAATGTAGTTTCTGCCAACACTCCAACAAACAGATGCAGTTTATAACAGAGGAGGCAAAACAAATCGAATAGAAACCAAAAGGAAACCACGTTAAAAGTACTAAAACTAATATCAAAACACATTTAACTCCATGAGCAGTTGTAACATTGCCTTTATGAAACCAGAAACTGCAATGCAGTTTCTGCCAACACTCCAACAAACAGATGCAGTTTATAACAGACGAAGCAAAAAAAATCGAGCCACAAAACTGAGCTCGAAAAACCCAAAACTGACAGATTCGGCATGATAATCGAACGAAAGATTATCCAATTAGAAGGAAACAAACAAACTGCACTGAATTTTGGAACAGGATGTGGCATGATAATCGAACGAAAAAGATTCGGCATGATAATCGAACAAAACAACTGACAGATTCGGCATGATAATCGAACGAAAAAGGAAGAAATATAAGGAAAACCAACTAGAAAATTGAGCTCCAACGGCGAGAACGAAAACGAAAACGAACGAAATCTGCCTGCCAAACGAACGAAATCTGCCTGCCAAACGAACGAAATTTGCCTGCCAAACGAACGAAATCTGCTGCCAAACAAACGAGGACGAAAACGAAACAGAGAGAGAACAGGCTCGCGCCTTGTTTAAACATTCAGGGGCAAAAACGTCATTTACTTTGTAGGTTTACAAATGGGCCAGGCTTTTTAAGAAGAAGGGTAGAATTGACTTATCAATTGTTATTTTTTACCTGGCTCAACGAATCTGGGCCTCTCTTTGGGCTAATCCAAAATAGTAGTTTTTTTCTAGATATTAAAACTAAAACCAAAATATCTAATATCTTACAAACTAATTAATAAAGTTAATTATGTCTAAAACCTAATTTTCTTTTATATATAAAGTCTCTTGTCACAACTTATTTATGAAACAAACTTTGGCAGAAAGTATTCTCATTCATCATCATGAGAATATGAGATAGCAGAAGGATATCCACCCTCAACATTCATAAGTTCATAACACAACATCTGCACTCTTTTGGATCACAATTTTACATCATCCCATAAGCTTTAAGCCTCTTGACTTATGTAATTAGCATAGCACACAAAACACCTTTGTATAAAGAGTAAACAGACAGCACAGTTACAAAAACCAGAAACATACTGTAACTCAGATAAATTCTCAAACTTTCCGGCACACATCACCATCACAAATGTATCCCTCCATTGCATTTGGAGCATCAGCTTTTGTTCCTTCCTTGTTGCTCAAAGCACATCTTGGGTGGAGATGAAAGTCACATTCTTTGCAGTAAAAAGACCAACCACTTCCCGGCTCCCTACACCAGCAAACATATTCGTGGTGAAGTACCCGTGTGAGCTCATGTTCAGCATGGAGTTCACTCTTCACTTTCTCAGGCCACCCCTTTGCTTCTTCCTCTAACTTTTCTTCCAAATGCTTCAAATGCTCTTCTGTGAATGGATATGCATCAGCTCCATATGCTTGTATGAGCTGCCGTGCTTGCGTGCTGAGTGTCTGGCCATTGGGGCTAATGGCCACCAATGCAGGAATGCCTTGGATTTTGAATTTGCGCTGCACTAATGCCTTCCTTGGATCACCTAGCGGGAGGGCTAACCAAGGCATGGTCGAAAAGAACTCTTTGAAGGAGGAATGATCACGATCACTTGAAATGAAGATAATTTCAAATGCACTATCCTTTGCCTTAATCTGATTGTATGCTTTTATAAGCTTAGGCATGAATGCGCGACATGGGGGACACCAATGAGCTGAGAAATAGAGCATAATGTGCTTCCCAGCAAGCTCAGATACCGGTACCTATAGTCAAAGATAGAACAGAAACTTGAAAAACGCAATTAGAAAACCTCTAATTAATGACCATAAAGAAACCTTTGAAATTCAATGGCATGGAAGATTAGAAAAGATTGAAGATTTTGAACCAAGAGGAAAATTGTACCTTGGAACCGGTCTTTTCAATCACAAAGTTTCTGTCCCCAGCAACCAACAGTGACTCCAGAGTCTGTTCTTCGAGTTTTGCCTTTGAAATATCAGCAAGCTCAGCAATCTTCTCAGCTGTAAACGGGTAGGCTTCAATGCCATACTCTTCAATGAGTTCAACTGCATTTGGGCGTAAGGTCTTCCCATCTTGCCCGATTATAACCAGTGTAGGTACATTTTCAAGCTCAAAGTGGCGAGCAAGTTTTTCACAGCTCTTGGCCTTAAATGGCAGTGCCAACCATGGCACTTGAAACCCTTGTTTGAAGTGTTCCTCTTCATAGTCTAGAGATATCAACACAATCTCAAAGTTCTCTCCTTTCTCCTTGAGTTTCTCATGGAACTTCAGAAGTGCCTGAGTAAAATCTTGGCATGGCTTGTGAGTATGAAGTGAGAAGTACAGGCCAACCATCTTTCCTTCAAGCTCAGATACAGGAACCTGCAAATACATGTACTCATGATCATCAACTATCTCATTCATGTAAAAAAGAAAAGAAAAGAAAAGAAAAGGGGCAACCCAATATCATAGAAGTTCTAGCAATGTTGGCATGGGACAAAAAGTTGTACCTTACTCCCATCTTTCGAAATCAAATAATCCCGAGACCTAGAAACCAAGAGAGAACTCAAGGACTGATTCTCCTTAGCAGCTGCTTCTTGCTCTTTCAAGAAATTGATCTTTTCCGCGGTGAATGGATAACCATCAACACCATGTTCCATCACAACTCTAGTCCCTTGATCAGTAGAAACCTTCCCATTGGCATCAATAATGACAAGATTAGGAATCCCCCTAACCTTGAACAACTCCTTTAAGCGTTTTCGGGCCTCCAAATCTGAAAATGGAATGGCAAGCCATGGCATTTCAGAGAAGTAGCCACTGAATGACTTATCGTCTCTATCAGAAGAGATAAACACAACTTCAAAATCGCCTTTGGATGCCAAGTCCTGGTAGACCTCCACCAAGCTTGGGGTGAAACGGCGACATGGACCGCACCATGAGCCAGAAAAATACAACCCCACAATCTTTCCGCTCAAACTACTGATCTCAACCTACATATTCATCAAAGATCACCATGACCCAGAAAATCAAACAGAGTCATCTCAATCTGTTTTTCATATAATCAAATGTCAAAGTCAAAACTTTGAGATGAAATTGGGAAAAAAAGCAATTGCAAATCATTTAATCAACTGGGTTTCTTCTATAACACATTTAGATGAGCATTCTAATATTCCCAAACAAAATGCGAACACTGCGGTCTGCTTTTTTTCTTCTCCAATCTCCATGAACATAAAGATGAAAACTTTATCAGAAATAATCAATTTCTGAGTATGGTTTACCTGGTCGGCGTTGTTGTGGACGAGGAAGTTCCTGTCCTCGGAGGAAAGCAGCGAAAACAGGTCGTGAACAACGCCGTCTTCGTCGCCGTTGGCCATGCTTGCTGAGTCTCTTGTGCTGTATTTTTGGTAATTAACTTCGCCGGGTAACTCTGTGACTTTTTGAGGTTCGTTGAGACCACTAATCACTGAATATAATAACGAACAAACACGCAATTAGGAGCTGGCTGGCTAAGTGATTGAGTTGGATGCTTTTTCTGTGTTATTAAAATATTCTCTCTCCTCCAATCTCCATAGAGATTTTCAGACTCTTTCTTTTTTCATTAAAGAATAATGCTTGTTCTTTTTTAATAAGATATTGCTTGTTGGTGTAAATAAATATAAATCATGAAGCATAAAATCCCCTTAGACCAAGTCTTGTCACGTACACAGCAACTTTTTCTTTTGGGTCCAGTTAGGGCTCGTTAATGGGCCGGGCCGGGCTAGTTCCGGCTCAAATTTAATGGACTTGGATCGGGTCAAGTCGGGTTTTAAAGAGGAGAGATAAAATATTGGGCCGGGCCGAATTTTTTTAGAAAATTTAAAGCCTAAGCCTGACCCATGAGCCGGGCTTGAGAAAGTCCATCGAGCCGGATCGAGCTAAACCCAACCGGCCAGGCCTAAACGAACCGTACTTCATTAAAAAAAAAAAATCATAAACTTAATTATAAAGGCATTTTAGTCCAAATTTGATATTAAACTCCCTTAATTCCAATATTTTCACTTCAAACCAAATTCATAAAACACCCAATAAAGTCACACAACTTATAAGATTTTTCACAAAAATAATAAAACCAAGTATTATTTTTGAGGTTATTACATAATTAGATCGTAATATATTTTAAGAAATCATTTTTAAAAAAACCAAGTATAAAAAAAAAAAAATTAAGGATCGTATGAATAAATATGCAAATATTTGGCGATGTGTTCAAGAAAAGCATGATTATATTTGGTGTTACGATTATGTTTCGTGATATGATTATATTTGGTGATGTGATATGTTGTTCATCTTATATATATATATATATATATATAATTGTTGAATTAATAATTGACACAAATTAATGTGTTAATCATCCAATTATAAACTAGGAATGAGTAAAGAAAAGTAAATGAAATGAAACAAATTATATATGTGATTTAAATAATATAATCCAAAACCTAAAATCTTATTTATATATAATTATATATATGGGCTTAACGGGTCGGGTTTTTGTGGGCGGGCTGGACCGGGCTTTTATGGGTTTAATCGAGCTGGACCTATGAGCCAGACCAGGCTTTAGACACCCAAATCCAAGCTTAGCCCAACCCAAAGCGGGGCGAGCCATTTCAAAATCCATAACGGGCCGAGCCAAGCTTTTTTTGATGAGTCGAGTGAGCCCCATCAGCCCATAAACCCGCAGACCAAATAATGAGGCCTAGTTCCAATAGACAGCAACTTGTATGAAACTGGAATCGGTGGAATTTATCCTCCAAAACAATAATTAACAAAAGGATTCATAAGAAGAAAAAAAACCTTCCAACAAAAAAACAGCAAAGAAAAAACTAGATCGTGGTTTTGTTAACAGAATATAATATTATTTTATTAAATAAAAAAAGTTAGCCACGACTTTGGGTCAAGGCTCCTTTATTTCGTGTTTATGACAAAAAGAAAAGGAACCTTTCCTGTGTTGGCCATGGGCCATGCCTTTTTCGCCTGCCCGACATATTATATACACACGTTGGCAGCGTGCAAATAATCATCCATGGGAAAGGAAAGTATGAGTTCTTATATTCCTTTCAACAGTAATATAACATGAGTACTATTATTTCTACCCACTTATTTTATTTTCTTATTTATTTTATTTTTAAAATTTTAAAGACAAATTTATTCCTTTATAAAATTATTCTTAAGAACTTAAAAAAATATATTTAAAAATTCATATAAAGTAAATTTATTTTCTTTCACAACACAATATATTAATTTTAAAAAAAAGAAAAAAAAGAAAAAGAAAGCAAGCTCAGGAAACTTGCAAGATAGGAGAAAACAATCGCATATGCAAACCTGTACAACTGCAACATCAAGGAAGCAATGCGATGAACTCACCATTCATATGGCAATTCCCCTTTAGAATACAATTTTAAAAACGAAAAGAAAAAAAAAAAAGAACCCTCCCACCCCAACCCCGATGGCAAATTCCCCTTCATGGCCGCCGCTGCCGCCTCCCTCTTTTGTTTCTATTCCTTCCTCCATCTCTCTTTCGTCTACAAAGAACAATCTTATTTAACATCTATTGTTCGTTTTAAAAAATTTCCCTTTTCTTCCTTAACATCAACAACGTAATCTTAATCTCAATCCTTCATATGGGTCGTCTCCATCTTCCTCGAAATTAAAAGAATCAAAAAATCAAAAAAATAAAAGATTGTACAGAAACCACCAGCCATCACGAACCTAGCACTACCTCCCCTAGTCGACTCCTCCCACCACGAATCCGTCAATTATATGAGCGGATGAGATTTGCAAATAAGACTTGCTGGTGTGATATGGATCGCAGGTCCAACTAAACCCCAGTCAACTTATGGTAGATCCACAGTCAACTTGCATATTTCTTCTTTTTTAAAGAGAGAGGGGGATAGAGAAAAGAAGAGAAACAAAGAGGAAGAGGGGGGCGGTGGGAGGTCGTTGATGATTCTTTTTCTTTTCTTATTTTTATTTTTTAATTATTTAAATTAATAATTACAAGATATTTTAAGAATAATAGTGAGTGAAAAAATAAAATTATATATTTTTTAAATTTAGATAATGGGTGAAAATATAAGGTGGGTGAGAAAATAAAAAAAGATGGTGAATGTGGGAACCTAATTAAATCAAACCCTAGGTCAAATAATTCCTATCATTTGGGGATTATTTGACCAAATTGGGAGTCAATCAACCTAATTAGGAGTTACTCAATTTAATTGGGAATTATCCAATTAAATTGAACGTTACCTAATTAGGTTGAGATTTGATTTGGTTAATTACCACGATCCCCAATTAAATGAGAAGTTACCTAATTGAATCGGGATTTGATTTGATACCTACCACAATTAGGGATTTGATTTACCCTAATAAATCAAATCAATCCCAAAAAGGGGAGGAATAATTCCCTTCCATCTACGGAATTATTCCTCAGAAACCCTAGCCTCCGAGACTACTATAAAAGCATAGCCATACACAAGGGTTAAGGTACGCCTAAAATCTTACTAAAATCTCTGCAGAAAATTCCTCTCAAACCCTAGCTACCTCCTCTCTTTCTCTCTTTTACATAAGGCTCCGGCCGCCCGATTTATATTATAAACACATCCCGTACCCTATTTTAGCTATCGTTTCTCTAAAGATCGATTGAACTGACTTAGGCATCGGAGGGCCTTTGGCCAACACCCCCCGGGTCTGGTCTTTTACTCCGATCTGTTTTGCAGGGAGAAAGAGAGGCGGAGAAGACGAAGGAATCTTGGACGAATATTCTCCCGTGAGATTATTTGCACAAACAGTGAATATAACAACAATCTATAACATATATGCAGAAAATTTACTTTTTGTGTTTTCGATACTTTATTTTTACATATGTATCAAATTGTAATTTGCAAGAAAGAATATCTCCTTATAATTATATTAAAGTGATGCGTACCTTTTATTTAAGCAATATTGATAGAGAAGTGATGCGTACCTTTTATTTAAGCAATATTGATAGAGGAGAATCAAATACATGACATTACTAGACATTAGATACTAGTAATTCTTAATAAAGTGAAAATGGAATGAAACAAAGACAATGGAATGAAATGAAATCACAGATCCTAACAATGGAATGAAACAAAGACAGTGAAATGAAATCACAGATTTATGTAAATGCACAACCTCATCAAATCTTATAATAACATTGCAGCATCTGAAACGACAAGACAATACATTGGGACACAACAGAAAGAAACTATTCAACATAAACAACTCTAATAATCTCCATATGAGATTTTACGCCTTAAATCACACACAATCTCCATATGAGATTTTTAGCCTTAAATCACACACATACTTCTTAAGCTTTTTTACACACATTACCATCGCACTTAAATCCTTCTTGGGGAGGATCCTGTTCCTGCTTGGCATCACTTTTGGTTCTCTTATCTTCCTCCAATGCACACTTTGGGTGGAGATCAAAGTTACACGCCTCACAGTAGAATGACCATGCCCCTCCCGGTTCACCACACCCGTCACATACATAATTTTTACGGCGAGCAAGCACGAGCTCGTGCTCCTCATGCTGTGCACTCTTCAACTTCTCAGGCCACCCCTTTGCCATCTCCAAATACTCTGCTTCTATCTCTTTCAGCCGCTCTTCAGTGAAAGGATAAGCATTAGCCCCGTGCTGCATAACGAGGTTTCTTGCTTCTTTTGTGACTGTTTGGCCAGTAGGACCAATGGCTACGAGCATGGGGATGCCTTTCACCTTGAATTTGCGGCTCAAGGATGCTTTTCTCAAGTCACCAAAGGGAAGAGCAAGCCATGGCATTCCAGAGAAAAACTCATCAAAATCGCCTTGGTCTCTGTCACTAGAAATGAAAATAACTTCAAATGCATCATCCTTTGCCTTAATCTTGTGGTAAGCTTCAACAAGTTTTGGTAGAAAGGCACGGCATGGAGGGCACCAATGAGCTGAGAAATAGAGGAGGATGTTCTTCCCCACCAAATCTGACACAGGAATCTGAATCCACAAATAATAGTTGTCATTCAGTTATTACCACAAACAGCACAAACACGCATACAGAGAGTTGTCACCTGCCCTGACAAAAGGAACCTGCGGGATTTTTGCCCCACAATGCACACAAAAATCTCACTTTTAAAACCATAAAAGGAGGTTAAAAACGATTATCTTACCTCAGTTCCACCTTTTCCAATGACAAAGTTTCGATCCCCAGATACCAAAATTGACTCCAGGGTTTGAGCTTTCTCCTTTGCCTTTTCTATCTCAATAAGCTCTGCAAACTTCTCTGGGGTGAAGGGGTAAGCCAGAACCCCATGCTCTTCAATGGCCTCAGCAACGTTCTTACTAACAGTTTTACCATCTGCCCCAATAATAACCAAAGTGGGTAAGGTTGAAAGCTCAAAGTATCGAGCCAACTTCCCAATATTTTTGTCCCCGATTGGCAAGGAAAACCAAGGCATGTTCTTAAAATCTTGCTTGAATGATTCTTCATCATCATCAAGTGGTATCACCACAACCTCAAAGCTCTCTCCATTTGCTTTTAGCTTCTCATAAACCTCCAAAAGTTTTGGAGTAAAGTCAACACATGGACTGTATACAGACAATGAAAAATAGAGACCCACTATCTTCCCTTCAAGTTCAGAGACAGGCACCTTAATATATGCGCACATTGAGAACAACAGTCAGATTGGGGCCCGAAATACATTTTATGATACATGTATAAAAAATGAGACTAGTAGTTAGTAGGCATAAACAAGCAGTGACATTGAAACTTACATTCTTTCCGTCATTTGAAATTACAAAGTCACGTAAGCGAGAGACCAAGATCGTTTTCAAGGACTGATCCCTTCTGGCTGCTGCTTCTTGATCATTTAGTTCTTTTATCTTTTCTGGTGTAAAAGGGTAGCCGTCTACTCCATGCTCCTTAATAATCTCAACTCCACTATCACTCAAAACTTTGCCATCTTCACCAAGGATCACAAGATGGGGTATCCCTCTGACCTTGAACAGTTTATCCACGCGATCACGTGCCTCTTTATCAGAAAACGGAATTGCAAGCCACGGCATCTTGGAGAAGTACCCATTGAATGACTCATCATCTTCATCAGCTGAGATAAATACAACCTCAAAATCACCTTTGGGAGAAAGTTCATTGTAGGCCTCCACTAAAGAAGGGGTGAACCGTTGACATGGACCGCACCATGATGCAGAAAAGTACAACCCAAGCTTTTTCCCCTTCAAGCTTTCAACTTTAATCTGATCAAGAATTTAACAAATGATTCCTCTCTCTCATATTATCCCCACAGGATCCTAAGATATGACTACCAATGCCTATGCTCGATCCAAACCCCTCTACATCTTAAAAATCAATCTTCTTTTCCACTATTTCAGTGAACTTTTCTAATCACTACTTTTAAATAAACCACGATTCGAATTAATCCATTGCACACATATCCGAACAGATTAGAATTCAAATTCATATATGCATAAAAACAATATAACTATTGAGCATATATACACAAACAAATGCTGAATACAATTCACCCATCCCTGATATGAACTTAGCCTAACCCAATCCAAAACCTTGCAAACAGAGCAATTGAAGATAGTAACTTCGTTTTTCTTATGACAGTCAAACTCAGCCTCCATTTATTTTCTAGTTGCGAATACATCTATCTACCACTATGATGACAGACCAAATTCAAAGACCCCAAATTGACTCTAATTGTGTTTGTGGGTATTGTTCGTGTTAGCTTGATTTTTGTAGTGGAGTTTGCATTGAGTAGCTTGTGGGTTTGTGACCACAAAACAGAGATAAGGGGTGGCAATTGAGGTGTTTGTTGGTTTAGCCATACTCCCCATAATCTCCTATGGCGATTTCAGGGCGGAAGGTGATGAAATTGAAGGTTAGAGCATCTGACAGGATGGAAGAGGAGAAGGGAAAAGGTGGGGGTGTGGGTGTTGGTGGGGCGGGTGGGTCGGACTGGGGTGGTGGTGAAATTGGGTGGGAGGGAAGGAGGTCGTACAGGCAAAGATTTTTCAAAAAATATATATCCTTCTTTATTTTTGTAAATATATATACTTTCTAATTTTTTTATTGATGAATTAAACTATTTTTCTTTTTCTTTTTATTTATTTAAATTTTGTCAAACCACACTATATGAACGTTGCCATATTTACTAGACATAAACAGCAAATACATCTACCGACCAGTGTGACGACATACCCAATTCAACGACCCCAAATTGACTCACACAAATTTTCCATATAAATCTGTAGAAAAAACTGATTTAAAAATCCAAATAAAGATTCATATTATTTTAACTGACCCTACGTTTTCTGGAAAAAAAATAAATAAATAATTAAAGAAGCAGCTTAAAACACGTTCTTTCTTCTTTGTTCTGTCGCTCAAGAAGCTTGTAGCCGCTGCCTCCTCCTCCAATTCTACATCGCAGTGGAGGGAGGTGTGGCTTCAATTACACACCCTCGTCATCGATTCCGAAAAGTGTGACCAACCCATCATTGAACATCCGCTTCAATACTCTTTGGGTGTGAATCTAATAATTCTTCTCTGATTCTTTCTTTGGTCTAAGAAAAAACAAATTGTTTTTAAAAAATTTTGATTAACCTCCACGAAACTCTCATATAGTTCATCTTCAGTTTTCAGATACTATTTTCTTCGGTTACAGATTGTAAACCACAGTATATTTTCTTCCACTGTTGTAGTTTTCTACTGGGTTTGATTGCAACGGGTGCAGCGCTGTTGAAGGTTGATTGTCTTCTGTTTTCATCGATGGGTTCTGAGGTGAAAATAATGCAAAACAATCAGATATTGAGAGGTGAAAATATACCTGATCACCATTGTTGCGGACAAGAAAGTCCCTCTCGGAAGAAGAAAGCAGCGAGCAAAAGTCGTGGGGTTCGCTGTTGACCAGCTCAGCGACGTTTTGTTTACTATCGGACATACTGGTTTCTCCTGGATTTTCTTCAGCAGGATTGAATTACTCACCCTTCTTATTTGACCCTCACTTATACTCCTCTTCTTAAGACCCTCACTTATAGTTGTTCTTGCGGACTTTGCTCTCTATTCCACCGCCTTGGCTATTATAGCCACATATTTGTTTATCTTCTAGACAATTCTGGCTGCTGACTTACTTTTCCAGATTTTTCTATACTTAAGCGCATGGATGCGCCCAAATTTCAGCCCTTGGATCACTTTGAATCTATGGCTCTTAACAAACACTGAAATTGAATCCCACTGTACAACCGGTGGAGAAAGAAAGAGAAAAAAACAAATCAAAAAAGCTGACAGCCAACATGGGCTATATAAAAAAAAACAGTCATGTAGTCAAAGAGATCAGGACTGTTTATATATATATATAATTTATTTATTTTTTGAGTTATATATAATCTCGATTTTTTGGACCACAGGAGTTCAAGAGATTGTGATCACCCACCATTGGATATTAATCTAATGGTTCAAAAAAGTTTTTTAAAAGTGAGTGAACCGTTGAATTTACATCTAATGGTGAGTGACCACAAATCTCTTGGACTCCTGTAGTCCAACAGATCAGGACTGTATTTAATGTATACGAATAGTATGCTAGTTTTTTTTTTATTATTTATTCAATTTCTCTTTTGGGTTGATGTATACGTATATGAAAACTTAAAGTAAGAATGTAATTAACTGAAAAAACCAATATAAATTAAAAGAAAATTATAATAAACAGAAAATTTTAAATATATTTAGATTAAAATAATAATAATAGGCATTAAAAAATTTGTTCCATGTTTTTTTTCCACTAATCTCACTTCTATTATTTTTCCATTACTCCACCAGTAACTAGCATGTGAATGATTTCTATAAATTAAAAACCACATATTTTAGTAAAATATAAAAATATTAGGAATGGCCAAAATTAGGAAAAATAATAGAATGATCTAAAGTTTCAAAAAGTAGTTAGTAAAACATTAGATTTTTACATGTCAAATATTTATTTATTTGTAGTTATGTTAAATTTCAATTTTAAGTAATCATGATAACATCTTGATTACCATTTATAAAATATATATCTCGATCATTGAAAATTTTGTGTGCATAAAAATACATAAAAATTATGCAAATGTTATTTCACCAAATATTTTAAAATCTAAGAATATAGATTTTTATAAACTTGTTCTTAGTTTAAAGTATAGTCCATATTTGCATATAATATAACATATTATTGCTAATAATTTAAAATCTAAGAATATAGATTTTTATAAAATTGATTCTTAATTTAAAGTATAGTCTATATTTTCATATATATAACATATTATTGCTAAGCAAAAGAACCCTATCATACACAAGCATATGATCATATAAATACTTCTTTGTAAAATCGATCAATTACTAAACGAATTTTTTTCTTCATGTTTTCAATGAAATTTCTTTTTTATTTTTTCGTTGTGTATTTATAAAAATATATATAATAAAAATAATCAAATATAATAATTCTATATTTATAATATAGAATTATAAATAAATATTAAATGAAATATATATAAATATGTTATACCTTAATTTATAAAGAAAATGACCCATAGTACAATGCTAAGGTAAGAGTAGACATTGAAGAAGTAAAATTGGGTCCTTAGGTTTGTAAACACAAGACTTTACATCATTAAGGACTACTATTACACTATCATGGACATATGCATTCCATAAGCTTGTAAATCATATCATTAAGTTTGTACATTTCAATATTTGGTTTCGCAGACTTTGCACCTTCGTTACAACATTAAGGTGAATCATAATCCATAACATTGTAATATTCATTTACAAAGAAAATGATCCCCCTTACAACATTAAGGTAAATGTGGCCTTTAGAGAAGTAATTGTGAAACTTATTCTTGTAAACACTAGGGTTTACAATATTAAAATCCATTTATAATTACTTGGATGTCAAAGCTCCATAAACTTATAAATATATCCATAAACTTGTAATATCATAATTTACGATAGAAATGATATCTTTTACAATATTAAGGCAAGAGTGGACCTTGGAGAAGTAAACTTGGTCCTTATTCTCGTAAACACAGTGGTTACAACAATAAGGACTCATATTACAATGGTTTGGACATAAATGTTCCATAAACTTATAAAATGGATCTTTAATCTAGTATATTACAAGATTTGGGTTCCCATTTACTTGTTTTTGCACCATAATTACAAAGTTAAGGGTCCTTAATAATCCATAATCTTATAATACTATAATTTATATTAGAAAAGATCTATCGTACAATGTTAAGGTAAGGATGGACATTGGAGAAGTAAATGTGGTTCTTATTCTTGTAAACACAACGGTTTACAATATTAAGGACCCTTTTTACAATTACTTGGACGTTAAAGTTCCATAAACTTATAAAGTGTATTCATAAACTTGTAATATCGTAATTTACAATGGAAATGATATCAATTACAATATTAAGGCAATGGTGGACTTTGAAGATGTAAATTTGGTCTTTATTCTTGTAAACTCAACAGTTTACAACAATAAGGGCACGTATTACAATGGTTTGGACGTAAACATTCCATATACTTATAAAATGGATCCTTAATATGGTATATTACAAGATCTGGGTTCCCATTTATGCATTTTTTGCACCATAATTACAACGTAAAGGTTCCTTATAATCCATAATCTTATAATACTATAATTTACATTAGAAAGGATCTCTCTTACTTTGTTAAGGTAAGGATGGACCTTGGAGAAGTAAATGTAGTCCTTATTCTTGTAAACACAATGGTTTACAATATTAAGGACCCCTTTTACAATTACTTGGATGTCAAAGTTCCATAAACTTATAAAGTGTATTTATAAACTTGTAATATCGTGATTTACAATAGAAAGGATATCCATTACAATATTAAGGCAAGGGTGGACCTTGGAGCTGTAAACTTGGTCCTTATTCTTGTAAACTCAACAGTTTACAACAATAAGGGCTCGTATTACAATGGTTTGGACGTAAACGTTCCATATACTTATAAAATGGATCCTTAATCTAGTATATTACAAGATTTGGGTTCCCATTTATGCATTTTTGCACCATAATTACAACATAAAGGTTCCTTATAATCCATAATCTTATAATACTATAATTTACATTAGAAAGGATCTCTCTTACTTTGTTAAGGTAAGGATGGACCTTGGAAAGGAGAAGTAAATGTAGTCCTTATTCTTGTAAACACAACAGTTTACAATATTAAAGGCCCCTTTTACAATTACTTGGACGTCAAAGTTCCATAAACTTATAAAGTGTATTCATAAACTTGTAATGTCGTAATTTACATTAGAAATGATATCCATTACAATATTAAGACAAGGGTGGACCTTGGAGATGTAAACTTGGTCCTTATTCTGGTAAACTCACCGGTTTACAACAATAAGGGCTCGTATTATCAAATGGATCCCTAATCTGGTATATTACAAGATTTGGGTTCCCATTTACGCGGTTTTGCACCATAATTACAATATTAAGGTTCTTTATAGTCCTTAATCTTGTAATACTATAATTTACATTAGAAATCATCTTCCTTATAATGTTAAGGCAATGGTGGACCTTGGAATGTAAACGTGGTCCTTATTGTTGTAAATGCAACACTTTACAACATAAGGACTCGTACTACAATTTTTTTGGATATAAGCATTCCATAAACATGTAAAATGGATCCTTAATCTCATAGATTACAAAATTTGGGTTCCAATTTACGCATTTTGCCACCAAGATTACAACCCGGAATGACCCATTTTATATAACCAAGTACAAAGGCCTTGGAGAAATTTGAACATGTTTCACATACTATATATGCAATTGCCAAACAGGTAATGGTAATTGCATACCGTAATGCAATTGCCAAACACGCGACAGTAATTGCATAGGTTATTGTCAGTCCAAGTTGGTTTCTAAGTTTAGGCGATTACAACTTTTGTAACTTAATGCCAAACCTCGTAGCCCCATAATTGATGATCGGCCATTATTTTTTATTATTAATATATTCATAATATATATATATAAATGTCCCCAATATGAGTACGAATGAAATATGCACAAAATTTTCTTTCTATTAAAGTTCAAAACGACGTATAACTACAAAATAACAAGACCATGTAATTTGCAATTTTTTGTCTGTAACTGATATATTCTGGCTAGGCAATTGCACTTACTTACAATAGAAACAAGGATTACACAAGCAATTGCATATTGGTCCTCATGAAATTGCATAATGTTACTTATGCAACTGCTTAATAGTAATGCAATTGACAGACAGAAATAAACTAAGCAACACGAGAAATGCAATCAACTGCCAAAACTTGGCCTTTAATTGATTTCTAACATAAATTGCATAGCTTAATTATTTTTTGAGACTATCAGAATTAGAAATATTTGTATGCATTGCATGAGTTGTGTTATTATTTAGATCACAAGCTACAATACAATTTCTGCTCTGCTTTTTGCCAGTGACACTATTTATGGTCTTAACCGCATAATGCACCACACTAGCTATCAAAAACTTGTGTTTTTCTGAAACAATTGCACTATAAGTTTATGCTCTTATTCACTTGCACTTCCTGTTCAATTTATATAAACAAGTTCTTATAAAGAATCATGGAAGAAGAGAATAACTCAAACAAAATCCTACATCCAAGCATTTGTTTTGTGCATGCAGATGGGGCAACCCCAAATAAATTCACTCATTATCCATATCATACACAAGTACATTATTAAAATAAAAAAGCCACCAAAATACCACCAAACTTATTATTAACAATATGAAAAATATGAATGGAAATTTCAACATATAATATGAACTTGAGGAGCGCCATTCATATTCAACAACAACCAAAATAAATCGTATAATATGAATGGTAAATTAATCACAATAAAGATACAAGTTCTAGAACTTCAAACTAGCCTGGCAAAAAAGGGAATTTAAATATAAAATTGCATACCAAGCAGATCCAACCAATAGTAAAGTAAACTTGGAATGCCAAAAATATTCAACAAAAAACCTGAACAACATAAAACCCAGAAAATATTAGGCTAAATAAGAAATGGAAGAGAATAAAAAAGAAATATGAAACAAAACCAAGGAAAAAAATTGTTCCTGATGGGTGAGGTTTTCAGTGAAACTTAAATCTGCGATGAGATGGGGTTCAAGATTCGAATATACAGCAATAAGACATTATAGCTGGGCTGAGATGAGATTGAAGATCCCGCACGCAGTTTGCATCAAGCCTTTGTCACTGTTGAGAGAGAGGAGAGCTTATCAATCTGTATATGGGAGGAAGACTCAGTCACTGCCATGAAGAAATAGAGGAGTCGATGTTTTAGATGGGTTGTTGGTCACCGTCGACAAAGTGATAAAAGAGAGGGAGCTTTTCTGTTTTTGAAAAAAAATCTCAAATGAGATGAGGGATTAGGGTTGAGATGGAGAGATGCTATGGTGTAGAGGAGAAAGGCCCATCATAATCTTTTCTTTTTCTTTTTCTTTCTTTTTAAAAAATAAAATATATAATATTTACCTGCTACCTGTTGGGGCAGTTTAAAAAAAGTGGTGCATTGGTGCGCCGAGTGCACCATAGACGTTGCCCAAGTGTTGACTACCTTCCATAGGCTAGGCTTTATTTTCCTTGGGCTGAGTTAAGTGATGTACTGGTGTTGATTTTTAATATTTAAAACTTAAAATTAGAAATTACCGAGATTGTGATGTATTGTGAAAATGAGGGGGTTTAGGTTTGGGTTTAGGCGGAGAACTCAGGGGCTCTATTTATAATATAATGATCGAGGACAAAAACAAAATTCATTTCTTTTGTTGGCCTTTATTATTATTTTCTTGGAGAGTGGGAAAAAGCAAGAGCATCTCTTTGGGACTTGCGTTGGATGCATCAACATGTATGTGTCAGCCTTTTTTATTTATTTATTTAGTACAACTGATAGTTCAACTAGAGGAGAAAGGAATTTCTCTCACACACAACTATCATATAATGGGAGTTCAGACTTAAGACCTTTGGTCTGTAAGTCAATACTCTTTTCTATTGGGTTATGAGCACACTAGCCTGTTAAAACTCAATACAAATCTAAAATATATATTTTTTAACTTAAAATATACATATATCAAGGATCTTTAACTTGTAGAAATCAAAATACAACCTAAATAAGAACATCCATGATGAGAGGTGTAAATTCGAGGGTGTAAAGTCACTTTTACATCTGCAACTAATGTAAATCATGTTTTATCTGATGGTGAAAATGTAAATCCGAAGATGTAAAGTTGATTTTCTAGTATTAATTCATTTTTGTGTTAACTTTTTAAATTATTATTTTTTGTTTTTCCAAATCAATGGAGTAAACAAAATTTAAATCGCAATAACATAAGATTAAACAAGTTTTGTTGATTTATTTTAGTTGGGCATACATAGAGAAATTTTTTTTCCCGAAATGTTTAGATCTTTTTGTTTGAATTTTTAGGTCATTTTTTCTCGTCTTGTAACAGCCGTTGAATTTCAAACTGAAGAAGATCATAGTTGTCTGTTGGAGGAAGAGAGGTAGTGCGCTTGCATCACAAGCAACACCCATTAATTGGAGAAACACTTGTGTGAAACGAGAATATCACTATTTTGCTATTCTCGAGCAATCATAACACGGCACGCGTGATAACTTTTCAACGTGAAAATTTATGATTGGTTAGGATAGCAAAACAGTACTATCCCTATTTCATACAAATTTTTCTACATTAGCTGGGGCCTGCATTTACTCCCTCTCATCCCTTTTTTCTACACCAACTTGGTCTTCTCTCTCTTCCTTTACCTATGTGGACCCCAATTGGAGGTATACACAACCCGTCTTTTTTCCCATCTCCGACAAAAAATGTAGATGTCCCTTTACACCTCATCCTCAGTGTGGATGTTCTCAGGAAAATTCCCAAACCAAATAGACATATCCGTGACTTGATTAATTTCAAGGTATGAATGTGATAAAAGTTATTGTTCTATTGTTGCCTTTTGTTTTTTCAAATGCAATTCCTATTTACCCAAAACCAAATAAATATAAAATATGTCCATAGCATTTAAGCATGTAGTCATTTTTTAAATCTATTTTGTAGCTTGGCTGCTCAATATGCAAACATTAATATCAAGTCCTCGATTCCTTGCAATTCATAATTTATTAGAAGTGTGAACATTGGAATAGTAATACTTGTATTCACATTGACCAGAAAACTATTGTCTATTTTTTTTATATATAGAGAAAACGATAAAATAGATTGAAGCAAAACACCATTACATAATATCATCTATTAAAACATCTTGAATGATATATGGAGATCCTAAGAAGATAAATTCGATAAAAATAAAGTATAACAAACAAGACTACATGGTACTTGATTAGTTTCACAAAACACGTTAACAATATTAACAACTGAAACTTGAGCCAAAACTATTGTTCTTTTGTTTTGGTGTGAACACTCACAAAACTATTCAATAGCCCTCATTGTCAAGACATTTCTTTCAATCTTTCATTTTTCCCCACTTCTTGTCTTTTTTCCCAATTGGCTCCTAATTTGGTTGGTTTTTTTCTTTATAATTTTGAAAACACCCCAATTTCGACTTCTCCTTCCAATTGATAAAGGGAAATCTAAAAGAAAGTGGAGTAATTAGATTGAGGAAGACGACAATAATGCATAATGTAACTCTAGCATTGATTGATCTGACAAAACGACTGAATATATGACGTATGGGCTTACAAAGAAAAGCTGAAAACTCTCGATCGAGGTTCACTACTGACGGATGTTATCATCCCAACTCAAATGCACCAGATTCCATCAGAACTCCGAAGTTAAGCGAGTTTGGGTGAGAGTAGTACTAAGATGGGTGACCTCCTAGGAAGTCCTCGTGTTGCATCCATTTATTTTTGTGTAAAAAAAAAAGAAGCCCGCTACTGACATTGACATACACGTCCGTTGTCCAGCCCATGCGGCCCATGTTCTCTATGGGGCTCAATTAAAACTAAACCCATAAGCTTTAAGCCCATCAGGCCCAAAAATCACAAAATGCTCTCGTACTCTTCCCAACGTTTCTCATCCCACCTAGCAGAAGCCTTGCCTAAAAAAGAAAAATGAGTAAAAGATGTCTCCATGAAGCTCATAAGAGCATTCACAATGGACTTCATAAACTACCTCCTTATATAAAATTTAGGGAGGATGTGAGAAAACTCACATCTAACCATGCTCCCTATTCAACTCCTAAAATAGGGAGACCTCTAAGAGCTCCTAAATATGAGGAGAGAGAAAGAACTCCTACCTTATAATTAAATGATGCTTTACTATTTATTTTTATTATTTTATATGAAGATGGAGCATTTATGCTAAACTAAAAAAAGAAATAAATCATTTATGATTCCCCAAACTAGGAAGCATGGTTGGAGTTGAAATTTTATAAGGAGCTCTTAAAATAACTTTATAGTGTTTTTAACGAAAAAATAAGGAGCATGATTGTGTATATGCTTATGCTAGATCATATTCAGCATATACAACTTAAGGTATGCTTTAGACCCAAAAACAAAAACAAAAAATAAAAAGCTATATCATGGTTATGTTAACATAATATAATATTATTTTATTATTTCAATAGAAGGGTCGAGTTCAATTTTCGTGTTACCATTTTCTTTGTGCCCATCATGTCCTCTTTATTCTTTTAACATGTGTCATTTCAGAACTCTAACTTTGTTAAATATATTAATTTGTATTAAAATTAAATATAATAAAAGATTTTCTATTTAAACCCCACACTTCTCTTTGTTCACCCCAATACTTAAATCATTAAACTGTAAGTTTTATTATTGTGTAAAAAGACAAAAAAGGTCATCTAACTTAATAATTAACCCTAGTACATCTATACACACACCCCACCACTCTTCATATTAAGTTTTAGAAACCTCCTTCTAATTTCTTGTTTACAAGCTCTCTCTCTCTCTCTCTCAACAATACCCAAGTGTTAGAATTCCAGTTACAGTTCTTGGAGAGAGGTAAATCTTTTCTCTTTCTTTAGAAAGTATTAAATTTCGGATTTGGGGTTTCATTTGTTTGTGTTTTTTTTGGTTGGGAGCAAAGAAAATCTCTTTTAGTTATTATTTTTCAATCTGGGGTGTATTTAAGAGTAGTTTGGGAAGATAGTGGGGTTTTCTTAGAAATTATGAAAATTTAAATTAAAAGTTAGGGTGAACTTAAAACATAGGGTGAACTAAGAGAAGTGTGGGATTTAATTAGAAAATCTCTATAATAATTATACAAACGCGATTTCTTCATCTTCTTTGCAACCCAGCGGCAACAACCTCTACCCCTACCGCCCAAGCCTCCTTTTCTCTCTCTTAAAATTGTCGAACCAGATCAAGATTGTTGAACTGCCCAACCTACTCTCCACTTCGAGTGAATCATCAACAGTGACGCTTGCTTGCCCTTCGTCACTAAATTAAAATTTTCTCTCCAAACAACCACATGCACTCTGCCTCGACGACGCCGAAAAATCTTAAAGGGTATAGTTTTTAGATTTTTCAGTTCTTCAAAGTTTCAACCTTGGAGCATTTTGATCTTTGCCAAAGTTGTTTCGCCCCAAAAACCAACACTTGATTCTCCTCGGATCATCTTCACATGAGAGAGAGAGAGAGAGAGAGAGAGAGAGAGACCATAGAATCATTGGCGGAGCCAATTAAGGCCCACAAGGGTCACTTGACCCTTCTCAACATTTTGAAAATATTATATTTATTTATGTTATCCAAGTTGTTTTATAACTATATTTACTATATTGACCATTCTCACAAATATAAATTGTCTACAATGAACGTGAATATGATCTATATTTGTTTTCATGTCTTCATATGTCATTTATATGTGTGTCATGGATTTATTTGATTTTCTCATTCTATCTAAAATCAACTTTTAATACTCTTTCATTATTTTTAGGTTGCTAGAATTTGGGTTATACTTACTAAGATATTAAATTTGTGATATTGAAATTTAATTATTATAATGAATTCTTATATATGTTTTTCTATAAAAACTAAGTCCCTTGTAATTATAAAGCTATTTAAAGTTGACCTTCTTTAATAGAATTTCTGGCTCCGCCATTGCGTAGAATGGTTGTGGTGGTCAGCTATTGGAGTTAGGTTGGTGGTTCCTCGAGGGCTGTTGGGTATTTACCTTTTTAGTTTTAATGTTTTTTAATTGAATGATAAGTTAACAGATAATTGAATGATAAGTTAATAGAGTTAAGTTAATGGTAAATGAGAGGACATGTGTCACAAAAATAAAGGAGAAACAAGGTGGCACATGGAAAATGGCAACAGGAAAAATAAACTCCTTTGGGTCGTCTCCTTTATTTCGTGTTTTTTTTAGTCTGACCTTTATTTCGTGTTTATGACAAAAAGAAAATGAACCTTCCTGTGTAGGCCATGGCCCATGCATGCCTTGCCCAACATATTTATAGACACAAGTTGGCAGCGTGCAAATAATCATCAATTATATTAAAGTGATGTGTACCTTTTTATATAAGCAAGCAATGTTGGTAGCAGGGATCAAACACATGACATTAGATTCAAGAATAAACATTTAACTACTTGAGTTACAAATTTTTACTAACGCGACGTGTAGTTGTTAGTCAATGAATTTAAATGAAATCATTGATCCTAAAAATGGAATACAACTAAAATATAAGACATGTAATTTACAAAAAACGGTAGATTGTAAAGTAAAAAGTAATTGGGAATTGCCAGGGAAAGTTTGAGTTCGATGTAAATGCACAACTTCACCAGATCTTATATAGAATAACACCGCACCATTTGAAACGACAAAACATTGGGACACAACAGAAAGAAACTATTCAACATAAACAAGTCTCTAATGATCTCCATATGAGATTTTAAGCTCTAAATCACACGTATACTTCTTCTTAAGCTTTTTTACACACATAACCATCGCACACCCATCCTTCTTGAGGAGGATCTTGTTCCTGCTTGGCATCACTTTTGGCTCCTTTATCTTCCTCTAATGCACATTTTGGGTGGAGATCAAAGTTACACGCCTCACAGTAGAATGACCACCCCTCTTCTTCCGGCTCATCACACCCATCACATGTATAATCTTTACGGCGAGCAAGCGCGAGCTCGTGCTCCTCATGCTGTGCACTCTTCAACTTCTGAGGCCACCCCTTTGCCATCTCCTCAGACTCTGCTTCTATCTCTTTCAGCCGCTCTTCAGTGAAAGGATAAGCATTTGCCCCATGCTGCATAACGAGGTCTCTTGCTTCTTTTGTGACTGTTTGGCCAGTAGGACCAATGGCTATAAGCATGGGGATGCCTTGCACCTTGAATCTGCGGCTTAAGGATGCTTTTCTTGAGTCACCGAAGGGAAGAGCAAGCCATGGCATTCCAGAGAAAAACTCATCAAAAGCGCCTTGGTCTCTGTCACTAGAGATGAAAATAACTTCAAATGCATCATCCTTTGCCTTAATCTTGTGGTAGGCTTCAACAAGTTTTGGTAGAAAGGCACGGCATGGAGGGCACCAATGAGCTGAGAAATAAAGGAGGATGTTCTTCCCTACCAGATCTGACACAGGAATCTGAATCCACAAATAATAGTTGTTATTCACTTATTACCCCCAAACAGCACAAAAGCACACATACAAAGAGGTCACCTGCCCCGACAAAAGAAACCTGTGGGATTTTTGCCCCACAATGCACAAAAGAATGTCACTTTTGAAACCATAAAAGGGGGTTAAAAGCTATTGTCTTACCTCAGTTCCACCTTTTCCAATGACGAAGTTTCGATCCCCAGATATCAAAATTGACTCCAGGGTTTGAGCTTTCTCCTTAGCCTTTTCTATCTCAATGAGCTCTTCAAATTTCTTTGGGGTGAAGGGGTAAGCCAGAACCCCATGCTCTTCAATGGCCTCAGCAACGTTCTTACTAACAGTTTTACCATCTGCCCCAATAATAACCAAAGTGGGTAAGGTTGAAAGCTCAAAGTATCGAGCCAACTTCCCAACATTTTTGTCCCCGATGGGCAAAGAAAACCAAGGCATGTTCTTAAAATCTTGCTTGAATGATTCTTCATCATCATCAAGTGGTATTACCACAACCTCAAAGCTCTCTCCATTTGCTTTTAGCTTCTCATAAACCTCCAAAAGTTTTGGAGAAAAGTCAACACATGGACTGTATGCAGACAACGAAAAATAGAGACCCACTATCTTCCCTTCAAGTTCAGAGACAGGCACCTTAATATATGCGCACATTGAGAACAACAGTCAGATTAGGGGCCGAATTACATTTTATGATACATGTCACTACAAGAAAAAAGTCCTTTCACAGCGCTCATGGGGCGTTGTTGAAGGGTATTGACAACACACGGCGCATGTTGTGGAAGCCGATGTCGTTAAAAGGTCAAGGCCCTTCGACAACACGCTTTGCATGTGGTCGTTGATTTAAGTGCTCGTTGTCCATGCCATTAACGGCAACGTGCACACATTGTAGAATCAATGGACAACAACGTGTTCAGCATGTTGTTGTATGTCTTATTGACAACGTTCATAGACATGTTGTTGTTTCAATTTTAACAACAGTCTTTGCACGTCGTGATAATAAATATTTATAAATAATAAAAAATTATTTTCATAATCACCTTATAACAATAGAGTTGATCCATAAATTCAAGCTTTAGTTAAGTGTGACTATTTTCTTCCTTCCCAATCATAATATAACCTTTGATAAAATAAAAATCATAATGTAACCCATAATAAAGAGTTTTCATTCAAAAAATAACTCCATAGAAAGATTCATTGTCAACTTACATTTATCCATATGAAGGGAAATTGAACTATGCATAGTATAATTACAATTTAAAATCCTTGTAAAGCATTATCAAGAAACCTGATTAGTTGTGTTTCAAACCCTTTGTCCAATTGCGGAATATTATCTAACCAATGTGCACCTATCATTCCAAGAAGCACCCATACTATCCATCTTAAGGTCGCACAGAAGTTCTGAACAAAAAAAATCAAACAAGACAATTTTAATAGTTAAGAAATTGCAAATTTAGGAATAGAAAGTTTGCAAAACTAGTAACCTATGATTAGCCATTAACTCAATCCAACCAACTAAACTATGTTCTTATCTTTCTCTAAGTTTGAGATGAACTATAGTAAGAGAGGAAGTTAAATTAGAGAAAATACATAACAGAACAGAGAACAAAGATCTTTAACAATCAATCCCCTCAAGGCTCAATCAAAGATATGGTAGTTTAGAGAGTAATATACAACATATCAGGGAAAAAAAGTATAGTACTTATATTATCATAATACAGCAAGTTTAATGCAGAGACGTACAGGAAAGGTTAACATCAATATCTGTCCAACGGGAGGACCCTTAATGCGCCCTTTCCTTCTATTTTCTTCTTCCTAAGCCAAACAATAATCACAATCATACATGATGCAAATTATTTCGTTAGAAGACAAAATTGCATAGCTACAATATTGGCAAAAATTAGAAGACAAAATGCAAATTGCTTTGTAGCCAGACATGAAATTTTCATAAAACAATTGAAAATAAGTATGTACAAGAAGACTATTATGATCTTATATTTGTTTGCACTGAAAAACCTTACTCAAGTTTTCTGGCCTAAACTGAAATTATTCATAACCAAGACAAGATACCCAACAAAAACATATGTCAAAATTAACACACAAAATGCAAAAGAAGTTGAAGGAAAAATCCGAAACTCACCCCTATTAAAGGGACAGCTTTTGAAAGATGAAAGCTTACCCATTTGTTAAAGGGAACCAAAATCAACACATGTAATCAGCACAAAACCAGTATCAAAACCTGTAATATGAAGGAATCTGATGAAAGTTAAAATTAATCCTTGAAGGCATATCCACTCAGAAAATTTTGAGGGAATATAAATTATATATATATCATAGAAAAAAGGCATTCATAAGCACATGAAGAGCCTTAAACACACTATTTAATGTATATTATAAAAATATATATATTAAGTGAACAAAACCGAAACAGTGAACAAAACCAAACAATCCAAATAGTAATATAAACCCAAATATTATATTACCAAAACCAAATGAACAATCCAACAAAAATCAAACCTTCGCACTAAAATTTTGTACCTGGAGGCCACTCAATTTTTTCCTAAATGAGGCTGAGCAAGTTAGTGGTGGAGAGATGCTGGTGGGCTCGGTGATGAAGGCCAATACCTGCAAAGAACAACAAATATTAGGATTGGCCTTAAGAATTGTAGATCTAAGACAAAAGAAGTAGCGGTTCGCGATGAGAGAGCAAAGCATGAGGGATTTGATGACGGCGATAAGAGATTGAGAGGCTGTGAAGTTGGCAATGACAGAGGCAGTGGATGATGAGCAAAGAGAGGATCCATGAGTGAGAGAGAGAGAGAGAGAGAGATGGCTGGAATGGAGCAAAAGAGGTTGGGATATTGGATTTTTCCCTAGGTTTAGTAGTGTGAGAGTGATTTGCAAAAGAAAGAGGGGCTGTGAAATATTATTCAGAAAAAAGAGGTGTTTTAAAAAACTTTCGAATGTTTTAATATTTTGAGAGAGAGGGAGTTCTCCCGCATAATTTTTGCGTATATTTCCTTTAAAAAAATGAAACAAGTTGACAACATGGTTTGCACGTTGTAGAACTTAAAGATATCACAACACGCATGTTTGCGTTGTGAAATTTTTTCTAAATTTCATTTTGACAACGCGTATTAAAGGAACGTTGTTATAAGTAGCGTACTACAACGTGCACTTGGTGCATGTTGTCAAAAGTATACTTCCACAACGTGAAATAGACACACGTTGTTAGTGGCATGTTGTCAAAAGCTATTTTTCTTGTAGTGTGTATAAAATATGAGACTAGTAGTTAGTAGCATAAACAAGCAGTGACATTAAAACTTACATTCTTTCCGTCATTTGAAATTACAAAGTCACGTAAGCGAGAGACCAAGATCGTTTTCAAGGACTGATCCCTTCTGGCTGATTCTTCTTGATCATTTAGTTCTTTTATCTTTTCTGGTGTAAAAGGGTAGCCATCTACTCCATGCTCCTCAATAATCTCAACTCCACTGTCACTCAAAACTTTGCCATCTTCACCAAGGATCACAAGATGGGGTATCCCTCTGACCTTGAACAGTTCATCCACGCCATCACGTGCCTCTGAATCAGAAAACGGAATTGCAAGCCATGGCATCTTGGAGAAGTACCCATTGAATGACTCATCATCTTCATCAGCTGAGATAAATACAACCTCAAAATCACCTTTTGGAGAAAGTTCATTGTAGGCCTCCACTAAAGCCGGGGTGAACCGTTGACATGGACCACACCATGATGCAGAAAAGTACAACCCAAGCTTTTTCCCCTCCAAGCTTTCAACTTTAATCTGTAAATCAAGAATTTAACAAATGATTCCTCTCTTATATTATCCCCACCGGATCCAAAGATACAGTGGCGGATCCAGGTATTTTCCTTTTAGGGGTAAACGTGTAAAATGTTTAAAAAAATTCTATACAAAATTGAAACCATAACATTATAATTCATAATTAATAGAAACAACCACATTATAAACTTCAATTATCGATGATATCTTAAAAACCCTTGCTCCTCTGTGGATCTACAATAGATCCAAACCCATTGACATCTTAATAATCAATATGCTTTTACACTATTTCTGTGAACTTTCCTAATCACTTTTTTAAAATAAACCACTATTCAAATTAAGACACTGTACAGAATGCTGAAATACAGTTCACCCACGCCTGATATGAACTTGCCTAACCAAATACAAAACCTTGCAAATAGAGCAACTGAAGATAGTAACTTGGTTTTTCTTATGCCACTCAACCTCCATTTATTTTCTATTTGCGAATTCGTCTATCTACCAGTGTAATGACCTATGTTACGTAGGGGTACGACGATACGATACTATATGACAGACTAAATTCAAGGACCCAAAATTGACTCTAATTCCACTATTATCACAAATTGTCCCCAGACCCATATTTTCCCAAAAAGAAATGAACATAAGATAATCTAAAGCAATCATATATTGAGAGGTGAAAATATACCTGATCGCCATTGTTGCGGACAACAAAGTCCCTCTGGGAAGAAGAAAGCAGCGAGCGAAAGTCGTGGGGTTCACTGTTGACCAGCTCAACGACGTTTTGTTCATCATCGGACATATTGGCTATTCCTGGTTTTTCTTCAACAGGATTGGATTGGATTGGACTGGTTACAATTTAGAAGTTGCAGAGTTTGTGATTTGTGAAAACGAGGCGGTTTGGATTGGGTGGAGAACTCAGAGGCTCTATTTATAATGACAGGCAAAAACAAAATTCATATTCCTTTCCTTCCTGGCCTCTCTCTCTCTCTATTATTATTTTCTTGGAGAGTAAGAAAAAGAAAAGGAATCAGAGCCTCTCTTCGCGTCTAGTGTCCGCGTAGGACTTGCGTTGGATGCATGCATGTATACATCAGCCTTTTTAAAACCAAAAGATTAACTTTTCTTTTTCTTTTTATATTCTTGCCATTTGTTTTTTAATTGCAATTCATATTTTCCCAAATAAATATAAAGTCCGTCCAAAGCATTTAAGCTTGTAAGTCAATTTCAATGTAATCAGAAAAATAAGCATTGATATCAGGAGATTCCAAGAAGATAGGTTCGATAAAAATAATGCACAATGAGCAACTACACTATATGCTCCATCATTATTTTCACAAAAGAATCTAAAAGACAGTGGAGTAATTAGACCCAATTCAACGACCCCAAATTGACTCTAATTCCACGATTATCACAAATTTTCCCATGACCCGTATTTTCCATATAAATCTGTAGAAAAAACTGATTTAAAAATTCATATAAAGATTTATATTATTTTAACTTGCCCTACGTTTTTTGGAAAAAAAATAAATTGAAACAAAACACGTTCTTTCTTCTTTGTTATGTCGCTCAAGAAGCTTGTAGCCGCTGCCTCCTCCTCCGATTCTCCACTGCAGCGGAGGGAGGTGTGGCTTCAATTACACAACCTAGCGTCGCCGATTCCGAAAACAGTGACCAACCCATCATTGAACATCCGCTTCAATACTCTTTGGGTGTGAATCTAATAATTCTTCTCTGATTCTTTCTTTGGTCTAAGAAAAAACATATTTTTTTTATAAATTTTTTATTAACCTACACGAAACTCTCATACATGTTCATCTTTATTTTTCAGATACTATTTTCTTCGGTTACAGATTGTATGTAAACCACAGTATTTTCTTCCACTGTTGTAGTTTTCTTCTGGGTTTGATTGCAATGGCGTGCAGCGGTGTTTTCGGTTGATTGTCCTCTGTTTTCATCGATGGGAACAAACCTCATGATTTTACATCTTTCTCTTCTGACAATCATAAAAAAAATGAACTCAACAATCAATTTACCGATTTGGGTACGAAGGATAGGGCCTCAGAGACCGCCCAAGATCAAGACTTGTTAATCTTCGCCTGCGAAAGTATAGTTGATTCGGTCTTCAGTTCTGAGGTGAAAATAATGTAAAACAATCAGATATTGAGAGGTGAATTTATACCCGATCACCATTGTTGCGGACAAGAAAGTCCCTCTCGGAAGAAGAAAGCAGCGAGCGAAAGTCGTGGGGTTCGCTGTTGACCAGCTCAACGACGTTTTGGTTACTTGTTACGATATCAAATCCCAATCATAGGAGTAGATTGCTGCAGAGCTTTGACTGATTATTATGTTTCCTTCTCTAGTCCAGCAATACCTGTAGTTTAGGCTGTACTTATTACTTCTTTCCATTAGGCTGTACTTATTACTTCTTTCCATATATGTTTCTGTTTAATTTGCTATATATCTTTATAATTGTTATAACTGAATACACAAACAAAATATATCAGATTATCACTTTTCACATGGTATTAGAGCAATAGGCTCTGGGACCTTCACCACGATTTGATTTCTTCTTAGCCTTATGGTCGTTTTTTATTATTTTGTTTGAGAGCTCTCTGTATCTTAAAATTGTACTCTTTATCATGGATCAGTTTTGTTCCACCTTTGCCAATCACGTGGAAACAAACATTACAGGTCTGGCAAGTTCTTATTTTTCTGATTTTCAAAATTTTGTTTCTTCCAATAATTTTTCACAGGTTTGGATTCTTGATAGTTGTGCAACGGATCACATCACATCCCAACCTTCAATTTTTTCTCAATCATCGTCTTCATCGACTCCTTCAACTGTTAAATTACCTACTGGTGCTAACGCTTCAATACATTCCGTTGGGTCCATATCTTTTGATTCCAATATTTCTTTACACAACGTTCTTTGTGTCCCTTCTTGTGGGATTAATTTAATGTATTAGCAAGCTTACCAAATCTCTGAATTCTTGTGTCCTTTTTTTTCCTAATTTTTATCTTTTGCAGGATTTGGCAATGAAGAAGAGATCCAGGTATTTTCCTCCTGGGGAACGTGTAAAAGGTTTTAAAAAATTATATACAAAATAAACCTATAAAATTGAAACCATAACATTATAATTCATAATTAATAAAAACAACCACATTACAAACTACAATTGTCCACAATATCTTACAAACCCTTGCTCCTTTATGGATCTGACATTGCTAAGATATGATTACCAATGCCTATGCTAGATCTATACCCCTCTACATCTTAATAATCAATCTGCTTTTACACTATTTCTATGAACTTTCCTAATCACTCTTTTAAATAAACCACGATTCAAATTAATACACTGTACAGATATCCGGACAGATTACACAAACAAATGCTGAATAAAGTGCACCCACACCTTATGCCTAACCAAATACAAAATCTTGCAAACAGAGCAATTGAAGATAGTAACTTGGTTTTTCTTATGCTACTCAAACTCAACCTCCATTTATTTTTTATTTGTGAATACGTCTATCTGTCAATGTGATGACCTATGTTGCATGGATACGGATACGAATACAGATATAGATACAGTGATATGACATACCAAATTCAAAAACCCAAAATTGACTAATTCCACTACAATCACAAATTGTCCCCAAACCCATATTTTCCCGAAAGAAATGAACATAAGATACTCTAAAACAATCATATATTGAGAGGTGAAAATATACATGATCACCATTGTTGAGGACAAGAAAGTCCCTCTCGGTCCCGGAAGAAGAAAGCAGCAAGCAAAAGTCATGGGGTTCGTTGTTGACAAGCTCAGCGACGTTTTGTTCATCAACGGACATATTGGCTTTTCCTCAACAAGATTGTATTGGATTGGACTGGTTACAATTTAGAAGTTGCAGAGCTTGTGATTTGTGAAAATGAGGAGGTTTGGATTGGGTGGAGAACTCAGGGGTTCTCTTTAGAGTAATGTTACACTTACCACATTTTTATCCCACATTTCTATACCACATAATGTGGCATGTCCATATCATACGCCACATCAATTAAATCAATAAAGTGTATTTAAATAAAGAAAGTTTAATTAACAATTTTTTTAAAAAAATGTTAATAAATCATAAAAGAAAAGAAATTATTAAATAATTTTAATTGATGTGACTGTCCACCTCATCTGCCACATAAGGTGGTATGGGAATGTGATAAGAGTAGTATTATTCTTCTCTTTATAATGATAGAGACAAAAACAAAATTCATATTCCTTTCCTTCCTGGCCTCTCTCTCTCTTTATTATTATTTTCTTGGAGAGTAAGAAAAAGAAAAGGAATCAGAGCATCTCTTCACCTCTGGCCTCTCTCCCCATAATCTGAAAAACAAACATTGATTCCTTACAAAGTGTGAACATTGGAATAGTAATGTTTGTGTTCACATTGACCATAAAACACATAAGGTCCATTATTGACATTGACGTGAGGGGCCCGTCGTCAAACCCATAAGGCCCATGTTCAGTTAAAACGAAGCCCGTAAGTTCTAAGCCCATCAGGCCCAAAAATTCCAAAATGCTTCTCGTACTCCTCACCTCCTTTCTCATTCTCGTCAAACAGGTCAAACAAGAAAACCTCCACGCCCACCCCGGGCCTCCTCGGCGTCCCAACCCCTTCCACCGCCCGCCTCACCACCTCAGCATTATACGCCAGTGCATTTTCAACGCTCGCCGCCTCCCCTCCACTTGTCGGCCAACCTGTCTCCGAAACCACCACAGCCACGCCGGCAACTCCCTCCCTCTCCATCGCACTCACAAACGCATCCACACTCGCGTCGAAGAGATTACTATACGCCAACCCACCGTCCAGAACCACCTCACCGCCGCCGGAAGCTCGAAAGAGAGCGTAATCGAGGGAGACAAAGGGATGGCTGCTTAAGTAGCTGAAGTAGGGGTAGGAGTTGACCATGAAGGGAGAGTTTGTGTCGCGGAGGAAGTGGAGGAGGGGAAGGAGAGAGGGTTGGAGGGAGGGGTCGAAGGAGGCGGAGGAGGGAGGGTAGGAGGCGGAGAGTACGGAGGCGGCTTGCGGGGAAGAGAGCTTGATGGTTTGGGAGAGGCCTAGGGTTTGGAGGGCTTGGTGGAGGTTGAGAATGGCGGGAAGGACGTGGGGGATGTAGTAAGGGTCTTTGAGGAAGACCTCGTTGCCGACGGCGAGGTATTGTATTTGGTTGGGGGGGATGTGGGCTAGGATGTTGGACTGGAGCCAGGCGAGGGCAGCAGGGACGGTGGCGGAGGCGAGGGTGGGGAGGAGCTCGTTGGGGACGCCAATACTGAGGCGGATTGTTGGGGTGGATGAGAAGGATTGGAGGGTGGCGGGGTCGGTGTTGAAGAGACGGACGGATGAGATGTTGTTGGTTTGAAGGATTTGGACGACGGCGGCCGGTGGTGGGAGGTTGTTGGCTACTCGGCCGTAGCAGATTCCGATTGGTGCCGCTACTGCGGCTGTTGAACCTACAAAAGTAAGAATTTAAAACCCTAGGTTAAACTTGAAGTATAATTAGTTATGGAAACTTTAGTTAGTTAGTGCATGTGTCATGGCATGCCATGCATTGGAATTTACCTATTGAGGGTGAGAGAAGATAGAGAAGGAAGAGCGAGAATTTGGGGTGGAGGAGCTGATGATGATGATGATCAAATTCCCTTGGCATTTTAATTCGTTTGGGATCCCAATTAAGCTTGATGTCGAGCATTTATTTGATGGAGTTGAGTTTAAATTTGGGATGACTTTATGCGTGAAAGGTTAGCTAGTAGCTACAGGTAGTAGTAGATATATGTGTTGTTTTGGTTTTGGTTTTGCAGTAGTTTGTGCATGCTTTGGTTTGAGGGCCATTTCCTTTTCTTTTTGCCACAGGTTTGGTCATTATAATTTCTCTTCTTCTTCTTCTTCTTCAATTGAATAATTGAATGGTGTTATGCATTGTGGTCCCACTTCAGCCTTGGTGTCAGTTTGGGTAAACACACCTTTTGACCAGCCAACAACGCCCATAGGATTGGGATTGACCATAGCCCCACGTATTAGTTCAATTCATACATTTGAGCCTACTCTTTGACATTCAAAACATAATTTAGGAAGTGTGAGAAGTAAGTAACGACATTCCTTTCTCACCTACACTCTTACCCATATGGACATTCAAATTGCACGTCTCCTCCTTGTAACCCGTACGAGTTAACCCAACAAGACTTTTGCATATGAAAATTTTTAGACTTATCACATTGTGTACTATATCTTTAATAGAGGTGGATTGTATTGGTGGTCTCCACCTTTATTAGAAATGTGGTACATAACATGGTATAAAAATGCGATAAACCCTAACATTACCCTTTGCATATTGCTTTGCTCTGATGATCAAAAAGGCCTAAAATCAAGCTCAGCCCACCTAGCTAGCTAGCATAATCCTCGCCTAAAAAAGAAAAAGGAATAAAGATGTCCCCGGCCATTAAGCTCATAAGGGTGCTTTGGAGAACCCCACAACTTGTTTGTAGAATTTTTGGATGCACATATTAAATCAATTGAAATCCAATGACAGTTAGATCAACACTAGCTAGGTGCTCAATTATAGTGTTTGTTTGTACTGATTTCCATGATGGCCATCCATTCACCCAATCATATGTACAAATTATATGAGAGCCTGCCTGCCTATCAAACAAATGCTACTTTTTTCCAAAGGGCTTTTGAGAAGAAGCAATGTGCTGTCCAAAGCCTCCAAAATCTTGCTTTCTCTCCATACAAAGCAATCTCTTGCAGCTCCTAAATTCCTTCTTCAGCAGTAAAGACTAAAGAGAGATCAGCAAGGAATCTCTTTAGTTTTTCTCTTTATTAAAGAAAGTTTGCTCCTTTCTTGATTTCAAAACCCAAACATTTGAATCCCCAATCTTAATATTAATGTTAATATTATACACAACATAACCTCATCTCACAGGCAATCCATATTCATATTAATTAATGTTCTTGCTTGGCTCCTGAGTAAACCCAAGTCTCCCTTTGTCTGCACTCAAAGAACAACAGCTACAGAGACAGCCTTCATAATAATACTAATTAGCCCCCAAATCCCATCCCATATTCTCTGTTTTATCCCAATCCCAATCCCCAAGTGGCAAATCAAAAACCATCATCACCATGTCCTCCTTGCAGCCTCAGCAACAACAGCCTGCTCTTGTTTACCCAAACAACATGAGAGGACAGCCGTCGTCTTCCCACCATTCAAATGGCTCATTTGGGACGGTTTTCATTGTGCTGGCCGTTATAGTTGTCATATCAGCCATTGCTTGCTTTCTTGGACGGCTCTGCAACCGCCGCCTCCACAACTCAAAACCCAACAAGCAACCGGCGCACAACTTTCGTCCCAGCAAAAAAGAAGCTGCAGTGAATCATAACCACATGGAGTTTGGGAATAATAATAATCCCAGCTTTCGTGCCCCAAAAGACGCAGACATCGAATTCGGGTTTGACAAGAAAATCCCAAATGGCAATGGCAGCGGATCAGAGAGCAGAGGATACATGAACAATCACAGCAAACCACATCATGGAAATAGTGATCATCACATTCACATGAAAGGTGAAATGAAGCAGCCTGGTGATCATATTGTGATTGGAGAGCCCCGAGCCACTGGATGAATTGCATGATGATGTCACACGTAAAGATGGGATCATCAGTAACTTGTAGTTGCTGGATTGGCATATCTGTCAAAATTAAATTAGTCCTCTCGTTTTCTCTGTTCTTCTCTGTTTTCTTTTTCCTTTTTTATTTATTTATAATTTCCAACTCTGCAACTTCTTAAAGTATTGATACGTAATGATTTTATAAGGTATTGTGATAAAAATGTACATAATCATTGCATGTGATTTTCCATTGAGATGTTCTTGAGGCAAAGACTAAACCCTCATCAGTAACAAAACAAAGGCTCTGATAAAAGCAATTAATCTCATAGAAGGAAGAATGTCAAGATGAATGCAGAAAACCCAAGGCTTGACCCACAAGGGTATCTAAGCATTTCAACTGGGCTTTGTGGGCTGTCATAAAGTAGCTGGGCTGAGGCCCATCAAGACCCCAATTCTGTGACTTGCTTTTCCGTAGACAACTGCCTCTAGCAGATGTACTGGTTGTTGAGGAATTATCAGAGAACTGTAACCGTCCTGCTAAGGCAGACAACATATACGGATATATACCATACTGTGCAAATATTCTTTGCCCCACAATTTTATTTTTATCCACCGCCACCCTCAACTATACAAGCCTTACAAGGTGATTTTGACACAAATGTGGATTTCAATACCAGATTTCTTTGCACAATTAAGTAGATGACTGGTTTGCTATTGCATTGAAATTGAAAACCATTTTCTGTCTTACAATTCCAGCTCTATAATTAAGCTAAAGACTGCTTCAGCACTAAACAGATTATGTGTATATGAACAAAATTGTATGTGTATATGAACAAAATTATAAATGCAACGTGCCATGAACCCACATTCTTTTTCCCCAAGAAATGAAATATTTTCAGTTATGGGTAGCTTTCAATTCCATTGGAGCTTTTGAACCATTCGATGGTCGTTTTGTAAAATGATTTTGGTAGTCAGTCAAAACTGTCTCTGCTCTCTCTCTCTCTCTCTCTCTCTCTCTCTCTCTCTCTTCCCTGCTGGTATCAGATTCCCCCTGTCACAGATTTGCCTCTGAGTAAAACGATACACTCCCAATTCAAAAGCAGAGGAGTTGGTTAGCATTGTCGTGTACCATGTGCCTCTAAATTATTTGGGTTGAACCTGTTATATAAAAGCAACATGGTAAGTCGGTCAGTGCCACACTAATATATATACACGCCACTCACTACACAAGGCAAAGCTTACACATTTAGTCTTGGACTCACTCACTGCAAGTATTGCAAAAGGAGACAAATCAATGAGAAATTTGGAGGGAGTTGCTGAGTCGCTTAGACCCCTTGTTGAGTCCAAGCAATGGGACTATTGTGTTGTGTGGAAACTTGGCGATGATCCCTCTAGGTAATATCATCAACTATTTCCAATAAAACCCACATTAAAAAAAGGTAACCCGCATCAAAAGTTTCCATCTTTTTTTGAATCTGTTGAACTTTTTGTGTGTTTGCTGAAATTTGTAGGTTTATTGAAATGATGGGTTGCTGTTGTGGTGGTGGGTATGAGTATGACTGTGTTAATGTCAAAGAGGAAGAAGGAGAGCCCCACTCTGCTAAACTTTGCAGGGATGGCTTCCTTAAGCACCCAATTAGGACAAAGGCTTGTGAGGCTCTTGCCCAGCTTCCTTCTTCTATGCCTCTCTACTCTGGGTAAAGTCTCTGATTTTTGGCTCTCATTTTATGTGTTTGAGTTTTGGCGTGAACAGACCAAGAGATTTTTTGTTTCTGATATGTGAGATTGAACTCAGGATTCATACGGAGGTGATCATATCAGCACAACCCAGGTGGCTTTGTGGTCATGTCAATGCCTCGAGTTCAAATCCTTCACAATCACACGTGGGTAACCCAAAATGCCTCTCACTTCGTTCTGTTCTGATGACTTTTTCTCAGCAACCAAACAGTTTTGAGTTTCTTAATATGGGCTTTTGAGGTTGGTCACATCACAATCAACAATTCATCATTGTAAATATTGAAAAAGACCACCTTTTAAGACGAGACCGTGGAAATAGTTGTATTGTTTTCACTGCTTTAGCTTTTATTGAAAATTTTAGAATCACCCACTCTGTGCTCTCTATCCCAAAGCCAGTTCCTAGAAACAGAGAAGACCCACAGCTCCAAGGCTCCTCAAAGTGCCTCTATGAATTATTTATTATATGCAGTAGATGGATCTTAAATAGCATAGACATTCTGCTTAACATGGACTAATGTTGTTTTGACAGGACTTCGTTGGTACCCGAGTGTTGATCCCTGTGCTAAGTGACCTCATTGAGCTCTTTTCCACAAAGAATGTAAGGTTTTTATTTCTCTTTTCTAATCATCAGAAGACAGCGCTTTATATTTTGTCGTCCAACTTTGAATAACATGAAGTTCACTTTTCAGATTCCTGAAAATCAAAAGATGTTAGAGTTGTTTATGGCTCCATGCAATAACTCTTTAAAACAAGAACCCATGGCTACACATGACTATGTCAATGTGAACCTCAATGCCAGTGCAAGCCTTAATGAATTCCATGTTGATCCATTGCCAGAAGAGTGCCCAGAAAAGTTGTTACCTTCTTTGAATTTGGCAAACTTCATTCCCAGGCCACAAGTTTTCCCCTCATCAGCTTCCCAAACTACCTCCTGTCCTATCCTTGAGGGATCATCCAGCGGTTCAAATCCTTCGAGTGAACATCCATTGTTATCTTCGCGCTCTAGAAAGTCCAAGCGTGGTGATAACTTGTTGCAGCAACAGGCAGGCTTGGCTTCTGGCAGTGGCAGTGTAGTAGAGAAACATAAGGCAAAGGTGACCAGGAAGACAGGAAGCGGGCAGTACCAATCCAAGAATCTTTTCGCAGAGAGGAATAGGAGGAGCAGGATTAAAGATGGGCACTTTGCTCTACGAGCTCTAGTCCCGAAGATAAGCAAGGTTAAGATCATCTTATGTGTGAAAGAATCCAGGGACAACCTCTTTTTTCTTTGCTGTTACTAACATTTGGTCTTATTATTCGTTTATTGACTTCTTGTAGATGGATATACCTGCTATTATAGGAGATGCTGTTGAATATATTGAAGAGTTAAAGAAGAAGGTGAAAGAACTTGAAGATGAGCTCAGGGAAATCGAAGAGGAGGAGGACTTGACAAAGAACAAAGCAGATGTGAAAATTCTGGCCTCAGACATGAGAAAAGAAGGCAGCATTTGCTTGATTTCTACAGAGCACAAACAGGGTTCCTCAAGTTTTGTTCAAAAGAGTCCAACAGTGGTACGAGTACTTATGAATTTAGCATCACACTTAAGCAGTTACTCTTGTTCCAAATTATACATTCAGTATATGTCTGCTGATTTAGTGAAAGAGTCCACGATCCCTACTATGCATAATGTATCAAATGTTCTGTTCATTTATGTGCCACCTTGTCTCTTAGGTGCAAGTGGAAGTGAACCAGATTGGCAAAAGAGATTGTTTGATTAAGTTGTTCTATGAGCAGAGCCGAGGCGGGTTTGCAAGTTTGATGGAGAATATGGATTCTTTAGGGCTTCAAGTAGTTGATGCCAATGTTACCACATTTGACGGAAATGTCCTAAACATCCTTAAGGTTCAGGTGAGATTCTGAGAAAGAAACTTCTGCTTATATTTGAAACTATCATAAGAAATCATGTCAATAGCAAGTAAGAGCAATTTCTTTGATCACTTCTCTAACATTTACTTGCAATGTGTTTGTCCGTACCATAGGCAAACAGAGACATTCAGGCAAAGAAATTGAGAGACAAGTTGATCCAGCTAACACGGGAGACAAATCAGACAGTTCACAAAGGCATAAATTGACAGATTTTCATTGATTTTGAAGTGAAGATTTCATTTTCAACTAAGGACACCTAGATAATTCCTTTAGACATGTTCGTTGCATGAATATCTGCTTTAGACATGTTCTTTTTCTTTTTTATGATCATAAGTATGGAAGTTCTGGAGGCTAATATATATGAGCAAACTGAAATCTTATTGCTCTACTATCAATACAGATTGTTTTATATTAATGACTAAAAAGTAGCTTGAGTAAACTTTACAAGCTTCCCCGCTGCTAATGCTTTGAGGGAACTAGAGAATATAGTGCCTTTCATCAAGGAAAAATGAAAAAGAAAAAAGAAGCAGCAGCTTAGCCTTAATTTACACACTAATATGTCAGATTAAGTCAAACAAGGGTGTTTTTTTTCTTCTGTTCTTTTCTTTTTTTATCTTAAAAAAACTGAGTGCACTCTCTCTCTCTCTCTCTCTCGTGTGCACCATGGATTAGATTAACATTCAGAAATTAGAAGTTGTGTCTGCCTGGAGTGCCGCTAAATCCCTTCTCACCACCGCGGATAGTAAAGGCTCGAGTTTCTGATTCGTCGCTTGAATCGGGGCGAGTCCATACACTTTGGGGTCCAGATATTTCTCTGGTGGTGAAGTCTCTGCTTGACATTTCATACTCTGAGCTGCCTCCGCTGCCTAATGCCGTTCTCCTGAATCTCACAATGTCTTCATTGTACTGCCCAGAGTCATATGCAGTGCTCTGCCCAACTTTCACTCCATTGCACAGATCAGACAATTCACCTTCGCAGTCCAATGCTCTCACCACCTGAAAAACAATTTGAAATTAGACTGGCTCAAGCCCGAAAAAGAAGCAAATCAACTACTTCTACTAGTGCTGCTTCTTATTAGTATCACCTGAGCCATCCGTGGTCGTTTAAGAGCAGAATGACGCACGCATGCCGCAGCTGCCTCAATCATTCTGATCATTTCACCCTCTACGTAATGCTTCTCAAGCCGAGGATCTACCAATTCACTCAAGTCCCCAGTTTCAAGGGCTTTAAGGAGGATCGGACGAGCCTGCCAAATTTTGGAACAGCACGTTCTTGAATTGTGAACAACTAATTTGTAACATGTTATAGAGAGGTAAAAGATGTCCTTACCCATTCAACCAAACTCTCATCCCCCAGAGGCCGACTCGTGTCAACAGGTTTACGCCCGGTTACAAGCTCTAGAAGCACAACTCCAAATGAGAACACATCTGATCTGTCTGTCAATTTCCCACTTGATGCATACTCAGGTGCCATGTACCTGAAAGCCAACTTGAACATAAATTCCAAGGAACGGTCTTAAGCAGTACTATATTATATTTCCACCCAGCTCTTGCTTACCCAAATGTTCCCATGACTCGAGTCGAAACGTGAGTATTAGTATCGTTTGTAAGTTTGGCAAGCCCAAAGTCTGCAACCTGTGCTCGAAGAAATTCTAAAATCAGAAACTAGAACCCTGGCCATGTCACCAAATTAACTAAAATCTTGGGGTAGCATCAGAAGAATTAAGTTGAACAAAAGAACAGTACTGGATAGACATGCCTGTGCCTCAAAAACATCATCCAACAGAATGTTCGCTGATTTAATATCTCTGTGAATAATTTTTGGATGGCCTAGAAACAGATCAGACAAGGAGAACAAGACAAAATCAGATAATATGGATTGGAAGAGAAATTCAGTATTGAATGTATCAGTTTACTTGCGCACAAAGTCACAAAGAGGAGAGAATGCGGCAGCACAGGTACATACAATCTTCATGTAAATACGCCAAACCCTTTGCGGACCCCAAAGCAATCTTCATTCTTCTGGTCCATTCCAACACCGGCATTCCGGCACCTGCAATCATCACAAATCAACATTTTGACAAAGAGAACACAAGAGCCCAAATATATGACAAGTAAAAGATCTCATCAAAAGCAAAGCATTTTTTTGTTTGTTTTTGGTATCAATCACATACCATACAAATGGTGCTCAAGAGTTTTATTGGGAACAAATTCATATATAAGCAATCTTTCATTGTCAGAGATGCAATATCCCACCAAAGAGACCAGGTGACGATGATGCACGCGACTAATAATCTCAACTTCTGCCCTGAATTCCTTCTCTCCCTGCCCACTACCAGCCTTAAGCTGCTTCACTGCCACAACTCTCCCTTCCGGCAACCAACCCTTGTAAACACATCCAAAACCACCCTCACCAAGAACATTTTGACGAGAAAATCCATTGGTTATCTCCATTAACTCTTCATACGTGAAATGGACTTTAGTAGCAGCTATGAGACCAGAATCTCCACTGTGCGCTTGATAGCTATTATCAAAAGAAGAACGTCCCGGCGGCCCACTTGAATAGAAGCTTTCTGTGGGACCAGAAGTTGCAGGACTCTGTTGCTGCGCAAGATAATATCCACCTGCACCACCACAAAAGTTAAGACTCTTTAACCACATAGTCTAGGCACAACATTGATCTTGATGTATTTTGTATATCGATTAGCCAACAATCTTTTCGCGTACCTGATAAGTTACTGCCAGGAGGACCAGGGGTGGGAGGCAAGTAATTGGGGGGATATACTTGGGCCTGCTTCTTTCTCCTTCTTATGAACACAAAAATGAGAGCTAACAAGGCAACGAGGAAAACTCCAGCTACAGTCAACCCCACAACAGTGCCTGTATGCCTACTGCTACTTCCTCCCGTGTACTCTGAAGACTTACTTGAATTTAAGTTTGAGGGAGTGGACAGTGTGGGAGTGGAATTAGAAGACAGAGGAGGGGGCTGAGGTGTGGTTCCTGAAACTGTTGGAGGGGTAGGAACGTTGGGAGGAGATAGGGCGGTGGGGTTGGTGGTTGGGATTGTGCCGTCAGGATTCACCGGAGGTGGGGGGGATGCTGGAGGGGACTGAGAGTTAGTGGGTGGGGATTGAGGAGAGCCTCCTTGTTGTGACGAATCAGTTGGCGGTGATGGTGATGACGAACCACCGGAGGATGGTGCAGGAGCTTTATTAGGAGTAGTACTAGGAGGAGGAGGTGGAGCAGAAGGTGGTGTTCTTGATGATGATGTTGACGGTGGTGGCGAGTGGGGAGGAGGAGAAGGGGTGGGTGCTTTTGGTGGTGGAGAAGACGGTGGTGGTGAATTTGGGGGTGGAGAAGAAGGCGGCGGTGATGCAGGCGGAGGAGATGATGGTGGCGGAGATGACGGAGGCGGTGCAGCTTTAGGAGGTGGAGAAGCTTTCGGAGCAGGCGGCGGAGATGATGGAGGCGGAGTCTCTGATTTTGGAGCCGGCGCTGCTTGCGCAGGCGGCGGTGATGATGGTGGAGTCGGGGTGTTCGCTGGAGGTGATTTGTTCTGCTCGGGACTCTGCTCATGCGGCGGCGGCGATCCATTGGTCTGGTCATGCTGCGTTGAGCTCGCGTGTTGTTCGTCAGGAGGATGAGGTTCATCAGTTTCTGCCATAATTCTCCTTCCCTTTATCAATAAGTACCTCTCCTCCTCCTTTATGGTTCTATCAACTTTTCGTCCTTTCCAATTTTCTCTGTAATTCCACCAAAATTAATGAGAACCAGAAAAGAAAATAGATTAAAGAAGAGCAAAAGAAGAAGAAGAAGAAGAAGAAGAAGAAGAATCATCAAAAGTATGAAATAACCTTGACCAAAAACCAACCCTATATAAAAGGCAATAAGGTAAACTTTCCATACAACGCCAAAAATGAAAAGCAACAAGAACCTGCACATGCAATGCAACTTTTACGTTGGATAGGTTTGCATGGGTTCTGCAACTTCGCGTACAAATGGCGCGCACTAACCATGCACGCACGTGCGAATTAATCTAGCTCTCAAATTCTAATGAAAGAAATCTATCAAGGAGAAGAACAGAAACAGAGAGACAGAGAGAGAGAGAAACAGAGGTTTGGGGTGGTTGTGTGAGAACTGAAAACCATTCAAGACCACCCACACCACCACCAATCCACCAAAACGACAAAAATAAAAATAAGAAACAAATTGACGGGAAAAAGAAGAAAAAAAAAAAACTATCCCGACAAATTCTCGCTTGATTTTTTCTTATTAAGGTTTTTGTTTCAATGTGTTTTGATATCTCTAAATATTGGTTGTAAACCGCGGTTTTTTTAGGTTGGTTAAAAAGTTAAAACCCCAACTGTCGCTCTCCCTCTTTTTCTTTTTTACTTTAATTTTTAAGTTACTGCTCCTCCTTCAATTTCGGGTTACCGCGCAACCTAAACGGGACGGTGGGTATATGGCCTTGTCACACCAAGACGGTGCTAGATGGGGCCCAACAGGATGAGCTGGCAGTTTCTTCCTTAAGTATAAATATTAGCAGAAGATAATGTTGTTTATCCTTATTAATTCTATCTGTTCAACAATTTCCGATACAAAGATTGTGCTTGTAAATGGAAACTAGCCATGAATTATGGAAACTAGCCATGAATTATGGAATCCAAAAATGGATTTTCCTTTATAGACAAAAAATTTAAGACTGAATTTTTTTCTGAAAAATAAGAAAAAGGGAGAAGATAGTCCATGACCAAATATCAAATTCTAGTTGGATTATTCAGTCTATCATTCAGAATATATGTCTTATATTATGTCAAATTTCAAATTTTTATATTCGAGATACTTTCGAAAAACAATTATGGTTGCATATGTTTAGTAAGTCTTGACATTTATATAATCATCTTTGTATTTGGTTTTGTAAATTTTCTCCTACAACGTGGTTTGAATTAGAGTTTGATTTGTATGATTTTAGGATTCCTAGAGAATCCCGTTGAAATTTCTTTTTTATTGCTTGGGGCAAAAGAAAAAGAAGGAAAAAGGCATGTATACAGTATATGCACACAAGAGAAACACAGTTCTATAAAGTTTTAGCCCACATGTGCTAGTGGACCATATACGGAATCTCATACAAAATGAATGGCTTTTGGCAAAAAAAGTAAGGGTTTTTTACCGAATACCCCCTTAACTATCACATTTGTCGAAATTATCACACTTAACTATTTGTTCAGCCAATTTAGCTCTTATACTAAATTTTATCGTCAATTTACCTCCCACCGTTAGTTTTTAATAAATTAAATCTATATGTATGTTAAAAATTCATGTGAATCCCATATGCCTGAATTTTTGAGGGTAATCTCATCCAATACATAAAAATAAAAGAGAAAATAATAACTATTAAAATTAAAATAGCATTTATTGGGTAACTGTAACCCTAGGAGGAGGAGGAGGAAGAAGAAGAAGATGGAGGTCGAATTTAGGGTATTTTTGGGTGTGAATCAGAGCGACGAAAAGACGACTTTCATATCTGATGATTGAATCTAATTTACCCAGGAACTCTATTTTGTTAAATGTAAAGACTGAGTTAGTTAGTTAATGAGTCATCAGTAAGGCATGTGCTCTTTATTGAGTCGATTAGCAGTGTGTTAGCTGCTATAAGAGATTCAATTCATTGTAACAATACATATTGATAGAAATGAAATTAGAAACATTCTATCAGATATTCTTCTTCTAGATTATTATTCTTCTTCATCTCTACCTTTTCTTCTATTCTTCGACATTCTTGCTTCCGCTTGATTTCTTCTTCTTCTTCATGTGTGGATTTGGATTCTATTTTCACTCTCAGAAGTTTTTTCTCAATCTTGAAAGTTAGGGTCCTTTAAAATTGGGGATTTATGTTTCCTGATTCTTGACTCTTGCCTCTTCTTCTCTGTCTGCGAATTTCTCTGAAACAATTGTGTCAATTCTCCTTTTCTCATCTTCTATTTAGGGTTTGATAATTTCAATGGCATCTTCTGTAATCAGAATTGAAGGTCTCTTGGGTATTATTACTATTCGTCATGGTGAGGATAACTTCCTGAAATGAAGTTTTCAACTTGAATACATGCTTCAAGGTTACGATCTTTTTTGCCACTTTGATGGTACGATCGTTCCTCCTCCCAAATTTGCAATTGTTGACGAGGAATAAGTGACCTTTGAAATTGCCGCCGCCTACAAGGATTGGCTTCACACTGACAAGGCTTTTCTTAGCGATGATCGCCACTTTATCTGATGAAGTTCTCGAGTATGTCATTGGAGGCAAGACTGCTTGTGAGGCTTGGCTTCATCTTTTCGATCGCTATGCATCGGTTTCTCGTGAAAGAATCAATTACTTGAAAACCGAGATGCAAACCACTCAAAAGGGAGTTGATTCAATCGAACGCTATCTCCTTAGACTCAAACACATTCGTGATCAATTAGCTTATGCTACAATTAAGATCTCTGACGATGACTTCTTGATCGTTGCTCGTAATGGTCTCCCTTCTGAATATGACATGATTAAGACGGTTCTTATTGCTCGTGATTCATCAATTTCCTTGAAAGATTTATAAGCACAGTTGTTGGTTGCTGAACAGATTGCAGAAGCATGAATTTCATCTCATACAGCAATGGTGTCTTCTCATTCTTCGTCTTCTAGCACTGTTTCTGGTATAGGATTACTACCTACTCCTCATGTTGGCTTTCTTAGCAACTCTAGTATATCAAATCATCATTTTTCTCATGGTCAAAGTTATTCTAGTTCTTGATCTTTTTCTGGTGGTAGCAATGCCTCTAATGCTTCCTTGGTAGAGGGAAATTTTCTCATAATAAGTTTCATGGTCAGCACTTTTCAGGAGGTCATTCTGGTTTTTCTTCTGCTCATAAGTCATCTTATGTCCCAGAGTGTCAAATTTGTTGCAAACGTGGTCATACCACTGCTAATTGCAATCATAGGCGTGTTAATGGAAATTTTAAGCCTTCAGGTTATGTTTTTGAACGCCAAATTTGTGGAAGCGTGGGCATGGTGCTTTGGACTGTTTCACATATCCAATTATGTATATCAAGGGCAAAGACCATCTTCTTAGTTGTTAGCTATGACTGCATATACCTCCTACTCTCCAGAGCAAGTAGGAATTGTTGACAGTGGTGTATCACATCACATGGTGTCTAATGTTTCTTGTCTCAATAATGCAACTCATTGTGATTCAGTTGAGTAAGTGACAGTTGGTAATAGGGAAGGTTTGGCAATTAACCATATTGGCCATGCTGCTATTCTTGCCTTAAACTTCCTACTATTTTTTCATGTTCCTCAGCTCAAAGCTAACTTGTTATCAGTTCATCAGTTATGCAAGAATAATAATTACCTCATTAGCTATGATGCTTCTGGTTTTTGTATACAGGACAGGTTAACCAATCAGGTTCTACTTCGAGGCAAGAATAACAACGGTCTATACCTCATTTTGTATGTTTCTTCATAGCATATCTTACATCAAGTTTCTTCACAACGTTTCTCTTCATTCCAGAATTCTCACCCAACCTCTACACCAACATCTCCATTGGTTTCAACTCCTTCAATTGCTTTTCTTGGACAACACGTCAAGACTTCGTTGTGGCATCATAGATTAGGCAATCCTACTAATTAAGTTGTGTAACTAATGTTCAAGGCTTCAAATATTAAGTGCTCAAATGATTCTCAATCGTTTATATGCTTTTCTTGTCTACAAAAGAAGATGCACAAGCTGCCATTTTCTCAAACTCATGTGAAGACAGAGATACCTTTTCATCAAGTCCATAGTGATGTATGGGGTCCCTCTCATTTTACGTCCATAGATGGCTATAGGTACTTTGTTACCTTTATCAATAAATGTATTGGTTACTTGTGGATTTCTCCTCTCTATAACAAATCAGAAGTTTTCTCCAATTTTCTTGAGTTCTATGCATTTTTCAGAATCAATTTAATGCTCATATTTTCAATTTGATGGCGGTGAAGAATATAAAAGGAAAGTGTTAATTGACTTTCTTGAATCTAAAGGGATTGTTCATCAATTTTCTTGTCCCTACACACTCCAGCAGAATGATTTGGCCGAGAGGAAGAATGGACATTTGATTGAAACAGCCATTACATTGTTAACTGCAACATCTTTACCTGGTAGATTCTGGTTTCACTCTATTGTGCATGCTGCTTATCTCATAAATTGGATGCCTAGTGTTCAGTTGAATAATCATTCTCCTTATTTTAAGTTTTTTCGGTAAACATCCTGAGATTTCCACCTTAAGGCTCCGTTTGGTTCATGGGAAATGGGGCTTGGGAATGGGAATTCAATTGCTTTCCCATGTTTGGTAAGTCCAGACATGGGAAATGGTTGCCTGGCACATAGGAAAGTAGGGGGAAAGTGAAGCCCTCCTTTTAACTTGAGTTTTGTTTTCCCTTTTCATGGGAAAGTTTGAGAAAATAAGCCAACATTCAATGCACAATTTTCATGACTATTTTGTCCCTATGAACAATTTATAATTACAACGTATCATTAAATGCATTCTTTTTTTATTTAATTTAATATGGGTATAATTGAAAAATTATACAAACTTTGTTTTCCATTCCTACTCAAAACAAACATGGGAAATGAAATAAAGTGAAATCTCCCGGTTACTTTCCCGACATTACCAAACGTGGGAAATGAATCTTTCATTCCCATTCCTTGGGAAATGACATGGGAAATGATTTTGCCTCAAATCAATTCCGTGAACCAAACAGGGCCTAAGGGTGTTTGGTGTTGCAATTTTCCCTTATAATCGGCCTTATAATATTCACAAGCTATAGCCTCAGACTATTCAGTGTGTATTTTTAGGCTATGCACCAGGCTACAAAGGGGTTTTCTGTTATGATCAGCTGCAAGATAAATGTTCTCTCTCGACATGTTATCCATGATGAGAACGTTTTTCCTTTTAAGAAGAATCATGATCATGATAATTTCAAGCAGGGTAAATCATCTACTTTTGATGTTTTAATTGCTTCAGTTGTTGTGACCTTACCTTTATCCTCAGTTCCACAGTTTAATGATGCTCATAGTTCACAGTCCTTTGGCTCAGCAATCAGGATACCTTCTTTGAATCATGTGTCTGCTTCAAGCTTTCATCAGGATTCTCTGCCTATTTTATCTAATGAGCAATTTCAGGTTATTATACCTTTTGATTCCTCTTGTTCTTCTATTTCCACTTATTCAATTCATGTCATGCCTACAAATGTTCATTCTATGACCACACAAGCTAAGGATGGAATTATAAAGAAGAAATAATTTCCTGATTATCAAGGCTATTATACTTGCTTGAATGTTATTGGTGATATTGATAAACCATCTAGTTATAAGATTGCAATTACATCTTCTCACTGGGAGAAGGCTATGCAAGAGGAAATACATGCCTTGCATATGCAAGGAACTTGGTATCTAGTTCCAAATCCAAGTCACAAGAACAGAGTAGGCAGCAAATGGATCTATAAGATCAGAAGGAATTCTGATGGCTCGATTACTAGACACAAGGCTCGACTAGTAGCACAAGGCTTTAGTCAAGAGCCAGTATGATATTTTGGATATACTTTTAGTCCAGTGGTGACATAGACTATTGTGCAACTTATTCTCAATATCGATGCCATGAATAAATGGAAGTTAAGACAGTTGGATGTTAAAAATGCATTTTTACATGAAGATCTAGAAGAGGAAGTTTACATGAGTCAACCACAAGGTTTCAAAGATTTTGTTCACCCTGAGAGTGTATGCAAACTTCATAAATCTCTATATGGCTTGAAACATGCTTCAAGAGCGTGGAATGCCAAATTCACAAGTTACTTACCAGATGTAGGCTTTCAATCCTCTCATTCATATTCGAGTCTATTTGTTAAACATGATGGCACAAATATTGTCGTGCTCTTGTTATATGTCGATGATATTATCCTCACATGATCCAATGATGAGATGGTTCATTATGTGATTAATGATATGAGTTCAGTGTTTGAAATGAAAAACATAAGCAGGCTAACCTACTTCTTAGGATTACATGCCTCATACAACACAACATGAGATATTTTTGTAAACCAAGTCAAGTATGCTAAAGAATTGTCAAACATAGCTGGTATGAGCCCTTGTAGAGCTTGTCCCACTCCTTGTAAGCCTCATAATTAGGTTTCAAAGATAGATGGTGAACCTTTATCTGATCCTACTATGTATAGAAACATTGTAGATGCATTACAATATTTGACTTTTACTAGGCCAGACTTGTTATATCCAGTGAATTCCGTTTGTCAGCATATGACTACGCCAACTGATGCTCATTTTCATCTAGTCAAAAGAATACTCAGATACGTTCAAGGAACTTTGGATTATGGAATCAGTTTTACTGGTGGTTTTTGTGATTTAACTGCCTATAGTGATGAAGATTGGCAAGAGACATCAATACAAAGAGATCAACTACTTGATTTGTAGTGATTTTAGGAAGAAATCCAATTTCATGGCAATCCAAGAAACGAAGTTTCGTATCTACAAGCTCAATAGAGGCTGAGTATAGGGCTCTTGCAAATACTTCAGCAAAGTTGGCTTGGATTAGACATGTATTGCAGGATTTGAGGATTTATTTGCCCTAACCTCCACTCATCAACTGTGATAATTTGTCAACCTTAGCACTAAGTTCAAATCCAGTATATCACTCCAAAATCAAACACCTTGACATAGACTTTCACTTTGTTGGTGAAAGGGTGCAAAAGACAGATTTAGTTGTGCAATACATTCCTATAGAAGAGCAACTTGTAGACATATTTACTAAAGGAATTCACAGTTCTATCTTTGTGCATCTTTGTGCAACATTGTCGAAATCTGAGGCTTGGTTCCCCATCTAAGTCAGAGAAATCGGGTTAGGTTTGAGGGGGAATGTTAAATGTAAAGACTGAGTTAGTTACTTAATGAGTCATGTGTAAGGCACGTGCTCTTTGTTGAGTCGGTTAGCAGTGTGTTAGTTGCTATAAGATATTCAATTCATTGTAACAATATAGATTAACATAAATGAAATCAAAAACATTCTTTCAGATATTCTTCTTTTATATTCTTCTTCTATATTCTTCTTCTTCTTCATCTCTGTCTTTTCTTCTGTTCTTCTTCCACTGTTATCACATTTCTTCAATTCTCTAACTCTAGCATCGACATTCTTCGTAGTCTTGAATGGACAATTGAAGTAGATGATGGAGACATCAGATAAGGTAACGATAGCGATGATGACGAGGAGCAAATACGGGTGGAGATAGACTTTGATGAGGAACTTCGAGGAATGAGAGTGATGGTCACTGACGAGGCTTTTGCGTTTTCTAAGAGAGCGAAGAGCTGTTGAAGACTATGGCCTCCGCAACCGAGGAAGTGTCTGCGAATTGATGGAACTGACCATGCCCATTGGAACCAAAACCATCACTCAAGCAGCCAACACCCCCAATTGCATTGATCCGATCATATCCACTCCTTCCGCTTTAGATGGCTGCTCATGGTTCAAGTTGGGAGGGCAAGGCTTGTTAGCCTCAAGCATCGGCTTTGGCTTCCTCACCGCATCTGCATTCGATGACTAAATTGGCTGAAAAAATAATTAGGAGTGTTAATTTCGACAAGCATAATAGTTCAGGGTAGTATTTGATTGAAATAAAAATAAAAAACAAAATGAATGGCTAGGGTCCAACCCAACTACTTTTATTTTACTTTTTTATTTATTTATTCATTTTATTCATTTATTTGGTCCGATTCCTAATGGCTTTAGGAAACCAAATCCCACTAGGAATAGGAAAAACTTGCTTTGGAAGTAAGCGAAAGAAACAACCCACGTCTCGCATGACTGGCATTGAATTCTCAAATTTACCAAACCACCCTCCCATCTTTCGACGAAATACCTATAATACCCCTGTCAACGGTACGCATAACGGTCATTTGTCGGGCGAGATTCGTAATCTGCACAGGGGCAATTTTGAAACTCAACCTTATTCCTCGAGGCCACGAAAGTTTCCACCGCCAGAGACCTATAAATACAAACTGCTTCACGGCAACTCTGCCTCCTCATATCATCAAAACCGCCTCTCAAAGGAATTTGAAATCCAAAAGCATCACAGAGTTCTCTCTCTATAAATATCTGCTGGACAAGTATCCTCAGAGATCTTGATCTTGAACCCTTTCTTGCTTCAGAAATCTGCACCTTCGATTGTTCGTAGTTTCGGTGTACAGAATTATTGTAATATCAATTCTCGTTGATCCAAATAGCTTAGTTTTTAAATTTGCAGCAGAGATGTCGGCCAATCAAAGCGATTTTGAAGACCAAGTCTCAATGACTGTTGATGATGACGAAATTTCGGGTTATGAGTCCGATTGCGGCGATTCCAATTCCGCTGTTTCGGATCGGTTTGATGTTTTCACTCGGAACGGGATGATCCGGTTGGAGGAAGAGAATTCAGCGCATGACATCATCAAGACGTGCTTTCTTTCGGGCATGGGTTTCGCTGGAGGAGACACCAATCTTGTGGCCATACACAAGAATGTGAGCTCTGATGTGACAAGACAAGCGAGGTTTGAGTCGTTCAAGATTTTCTCTAAGGCGGTGGCTCAGAAATGTGGTGGGAATGCCAACGTGAAGTATGCTTGGTATGGTGGATCAAAAGATGAGCTTTGTGAGATTTTGGTTCATGGATTCAGTCGGTGCAGAGAGCCTGCCCCAAATGAACAATCTTATGGCGTCGGCGTTCATCTGATTAGTCCTGTCTTTGCTTATGATGGGTAAGTTTGATATGGTTTTTAATTTTCTCTGTAGTTTTATTAGCACCCATTTCTTGTTTCTGGTTGGTCTTTGAGAAAGCAGAGAACTTTAAAGATTTTGAAATTTTATTAAAGCATTCCTTGACAATTGTTACAGTGCATTGTCATCAGCTGTTGATGAAAGAGGGCTAAGGCACATGCTACTGTGCCGTGTGATATTGGGGAAGATGGAAACGGTGGCTCCAGGTTCGAAGCAATATCATCCCAGTTCCAAGGAGATGGACACTGGCGTGGACAATCTTCAGTTTCCTAGAAGATATGTTGTGTGGAGTGCTTACATGAACTCTCACATTTTTCCTGTTTATGTGGTCAGCTTCAAGGCTCCTAGCCCAAATGGTTAGTACTTTTATTTTGAATTTTGAATTGGTTGCTTTTGCTTTCTCTGCTTATATGAACAATTGGAGATTTTGGGTTTTAACTTTGAGTTGGTATGTTCAGTTGTCTCAGGCATTCAACCAAGTATTCAACCAAGGCAGGCGAATACTTCAAAACCCACATCACCATGGGTGACTTTCCCTGCTCTGATGTTCACGCTTGCGAAGTTCTTGCCTCCTCCTAAAATGCTATTGATTGTCAAATCTCACAACGAATTCAGAGTAAGTATTATGGTATTTCTGTTTCTTTTATGTCAATCTTCATGGCAGTTTGATTCATTATTTGCTTATGTGTGTATCGGATTGATTGCAGGCAAAGAGGATTTCGCGTCCACAGCTGATACGGAAAGTGAGGCAGATAGTCGGTGACAATTTGTTGATCCAAGTGATTAAAGCTTTCAGAAGCAAGAGCCTCCATCCGGCCAGTGCCAAGAGAACTGTGTAACGCTGGTGTAGTTCTTTGTTCAGCAAGAAGCCTCGGCCCTTTAGTTTTCTTTCTTTTGGATACAAAGATTAGATATGGTTTTTGAACACCCAACCCAAAGGTTTTTCCTTTTTTTTGTCCATGTTAGCAAAAATTCAAACTGGATTCAGAGTCTTCTTCTTCATTGCATCAATTCCCGTTGATTGCTCTGTAATGAACTCCAAAATACAAATTCAAATTGGTTTCTGGTTCTTCTCTGTGTATGTTGGTGGTATCAGCCATGACTGAATTTGAGAATTAGCAATAGAAAGAAGTGCATATTGGGCTTCTTCATCAGTGTGAATGCTGTTTCTGTTCACAAGTGGCCAGTCTTTTTTTATGAGGATAAGCCCAAAAAAAACGAGAGGGCTTGGCAAGCAAGTGGCCGCTTTCTTGATGTTGACTTTTGTGTCGACTCATTGGCCGGCTGACAATAACTCAATTTCTTGTTAAGCAAGGTTTCTACCTCGTTTTTATAAATTAATTATAATTAATGTACTTTTAATTTATTATTATTATAATAAAACGTGTACTTTTTTATATTTTATTAATTACAAAATAAAAAGATTCAAGTGTTTTGTTTTTGGCAATAGAGAGCGAGAATGGAGATGAAACAAAAAATGTGAATAAAAAAATGTCAACAAATACTAAAACCCTAAAAAACTAAAAAGCACCTGGACTGCTGTTGCAACAGGGGCATTACTGCAAAACCCATTCTCATTGGATACGAGTTTCATGAATTATATTTTTAGCCAACGAGGAAAACCGAATGCTCAACTTTCTTCTTAGATAAACTCAAAAGATTAGTTTGCAGAAGAGTTTTTATACATATCGACCGTTTACAATAATGTATGACATCGAAAATTTACGTACACGAAAAATCGACTGCCAATATATACAGAGTGAAGCTTTTTCCAAACAAGAACCAAATATAAAATCGTCTTCTGTGTAAGGAAAGAAGGCCTCACAACTTCTACTCCTTATCAATCACAGCACTTAATTGCCCTTCCAGCTGTGTAACAAAAACACAACTAAAATCAATTTAAACTATTATTAAAACTCCTCTTTGCACACTGTTACTAGTGAACCTTTTTCCCACAACTAATAACTTAAAATCAATCAACTCCAAATAAATTATTCATATATACCACGCAGGCTTTAATTATGGAAAACATATTAACACGGTGTGCGGAAATAATCAGGCAAAAGTCTGGTAATAGGGTACAAACCTTGGCATTTTTCATCTTCTGTATCCGCAACTCTTCAACTAGTTTGTCGATTCTGATAAGAGTGCCAAACAAGATTTCAAACAAGATGATTTATCAAATGGATATGATTATTGGAAATGCATGGATGGAATCTCACATACTTGTTTTGAATACCAATGACATGATACTCTAAGACTCCCTCTCTTGCAGAAGCCAGAGACATCTGCAACAGCATGACAAAATAATCAACATAAGTATGTCTGGACTCTGGAGTATACTAACTGCAAACTACACCTCGTCTTCTCTAACTTCATGTACAGGTTCAGAAGCCCAATAAGATAACTAATACCTGCATGTGCTTATTATTGGTTACTGCCTCCGCTAACTCCGTATGATTGCCTTCCATTGAGCAAATTCAAGCAAAATGGTAAGATATAGAATACAAGAACATCATTGTTTATAAATTCCCAAAAATATTACTGGAAGTAACAAGGGCACTACCAGTGATTTGATCTACAACTTCAACCAATCTCATTGTTTCTTCCTGTCAGAATTTAAAATAATCAGAACACCACAGCACAATTTCTCAGGTAGATGAAAGAAAAGTTATTTGATGCGCACCCTTTGCCTGGCATTTTGCTGCAAAATACAATGCAGCGAAGGAAGAATGGAGGCGGATGTACCAACTATAGAATTTGCTGATTCTCCAAAATATGGGATAGTAATGCCATTTGGAGCGACCTGAACAAAAAATACATTAGAAATGATCACAAAAATCCGCTATCACATAAATATCCCAGAACAAAACAATCATTTACTGAATATTAAGATTTAAGGGTACAGAAGAAGACGAGTTTGGGTTATACTGGAGAAATGCTTATAGAAATAAATAGATTAATTAATCAAAGGCTCTCTACATGTGTGGTGAAACTTCAATTTTTCCCTCAATCATCTGCAGATCCCATATAAAGCATAAATGGAAAACAACATCGTCTGTCTTTCATGATAACTTAAGGAACCAATATATGCTAGCAAACCTTAGGACCGGACTCTGGCACTGTGAATTTGAATCGCCCCTTATATGCAGTCTCTGCTACCAAAAAAAGAAAGTTACAAAGATTTTAGGCTACGAAATAGAAACATTCAAGTTAAACAAGAAGGGATGTGAACTAATGATATAGATAGCAAAATATGCATACCATGTAAAGAACTACTATCATATCTCTTCTGATGACGTGTCACGTGATCACTGCACAAGATGGATAAGCATATTTGAGAAATCCCTCGGTTAACAAAATCAGAATATTGCACTAGCCTTTAATATCAAATCAGTTTTCTAGGAAGTAAAAGAAATAATCAAATTAGAAATGAATAAACTTCTAAACACGACGGAAACAGCACACATCTAGGTAAAGGGAGAAAAAAATTATGGTATGTGAGATTTCCTAAAAGCATTTGAAAGAAGTTGTATTCACATGAGATTGCATTAAAAAACTTAACAAATAAAGATCTTATGCATACAGCAATGATCTTTTTAATTATAAAAAAAATCAGCTAAACCCATTGAGAATTACACACAACAAAAATGTCACTTCAAATCCAATAGGTAATAGAAAAATAATTTGTCCTGTGCACCCCAACATATGTGCACTTAAAATCTAGTAACCCTTAACCAGTGGATAAGGAGATCCTTGGCAAAGTATTGTTCAATACACTTTCTTAGAAGTTACACCACAATCATCCACATATATTAGTTGATGCAAGACAGTGCAAAGACTGCATATACATAATCGATTCAAAATTTGATACTCCCTACTTGTGAATAAACCAGTGGAAATATCAAGAACTGGAAAAATTATGAAATTGATGAACATTTGCTTTAAAACAAGGAAAATATTTATAAGTAACCGGAGTTCTGAACTTGCCTGCCCTCATCAGCACTCACAGAAGGGGAATGATCAACTTTTAATGGAGGTAAACTGCTTAAGAACTTTGGATCTTCAGAATTAACATTTCTTAGTAACGAGCAACTTTTTTCCAAATTATCAAGTCCAGAATAGCTACTCTCTTTTCCTTGTACTGAAGGTGATAAATCAACAATTTCTTCAATTTCGTCGGGTCCGGGATGTTTCCATTCTGATCTACTAAAATTGAAACTATCTACATGTGCATTAATGGGATCTCTGCATGCAAATTAGCACATTATCAATACCCCCTTAGATAGTGTAGATTTTGCAGAACTAAGCGATTTAACCTTTCTCCCAAGCACCTGTCCGTTACATCAGCTGAGTTACCAAATTCACCCCTATGTTTGCAGCTCCAGTCTTGGTTTTCTGCAATGGTGATGCCATCATCATCTTCAATCTAAACACAGAGAATAGTGTTCATAAGAGTGTGAACTGCACTAAGTTCTACAATCAACCACTCTTAGTGTCTTGCAGATCATTCCACAAAGGAAAAAGAAAAGACATATATACATATCAAGAACAATGACCTACTCACAAGAGCAGCCTGTCTTTTCAAATCCTCTAGATCAAAATTCCATGCGCTGATCCCTCGCATATACTCTTGCTGCAATAAACAAAAGTTATTAACTGTATGCACCATTTGAATTTAAAAGAAGCAATACAGACTATGAACCATTTTGAATTTAAAAGAAATATTACAAAATAAGGTTATTCATTACCTGTGATAAATGGTCTTTGTCACCATATATAGCCTCATTTTGTGCAAAGACCTCAGCCTCTTTTTGCTGATAAAGAGAAGGCACATCAAAACACTTACAAACTAAGAGTACTGGACAGTAGAATTTTTATGAAAACAGTAAAAATCTGAAAGGAAGATTCCAACCTTCAACATCCTAAAACGATCCCCAAGGGGGGAAAGGCCGTCAAGAATTGTCCGAGCTATAAATTCCTTATTATGTGCATGTTTAAAGAAACGGTGCTTCAAAAGCTTTTCTGCAGTAGGACGCTTCTTCGGATCCTTAACTAAGCAGGCAGCTACTATCTCTTTAAATGACTACAAGTGAAAATCAAGTTTAGAGCAGCATGTAAAAACAGTGACTTTATAAAGATTATCACTCGAGTCGCACCTTTGAAAATTTCTTGTCCCTTTCATAGTCAAGGCCAGGAGGAGCATTTTGTAAGGTCATTAACAAAACCTACAATGGCAATAATATAGGCATACCACAAACCAAAGTTAATAAAAACAATGATTTCCCCTAAGAAAAGAAAGGCACAATTTTGAGCTAAGTACATGAACTAAATATGAAGGGAAACCATGACCAATGGAATTACTCCAGGACATGGCAAGCACATGCCTTCCATAAATAAAAATAATACAAACCGACAAGGACATACTAAAAAAGTGTACTGAAAAAGAACAGTAAGATAGATGTTTTTAATACAAATGTGCATGATACGAACAGAGTCTTAGTAAGAATTTTCGTCAGTTTTGTTTATAATTTAAAGAAACTTCACCGTACAGCATGTCCAAGATTTAATAGCTCCATGTCCCATAGAGTCATGAGATTTACCTTCATTGGTGGATACTTTGAAAATGGAGCATGACCATGAGCAAGTTCTAGTGCTGTTATCCCAAATGACCAGATGTCTGCTCTGTTTGGATATGAAGGTATTTTAGTTAGATGATATGCTTAAAAATGCCACCAAGTTTCAATGACAAGTTAAACTTAGAGATAGCCCAATGATAATGAAATTCAAGGTCATTAAACATACACATCAATGAGTATTCTTGCATGATTGGAAATAAATACATTCATAGCATCAGAATATGAACAACCGGTCTAGAGCTAATATACCTCACCTTGTAAAATGAGCTTAAACTTTCACGCTTTCGTTTACTGGTTTTTTATTTATACACATGACAGACGCACAAAGACACATAGAAGAGAGAGAGAGAGAGAGAGAGAGAGTGTGTGTGTGTGTGTGTGTGTGTTTTAAGCATCCATGTTAAGTTTTATGGAATGTAGATACAGGAAGTACACAGAATGTGTTATTATACTTTCAGCAGGGAATTCAGGTATAAACTGTCAAACATTTAAATAAAAGTGGTTGATTAGGTTTTTTGGTAATTGATTTATTAGTCTATACTATACAGATATTAATTACCAGAGTACCAACTGTAAACGAATTAACCACTCACTTAAAGTCATATCCATGCAATTGCTGCATAACTTCCGGAGCCATCCTGTGGAAAAATGGGGTTAGACAGCAGACTCGAACATAATATGCTTTGGAAAGAACTCCATATAGTCAAATAGACAATATCAAGATAGGGAAGGTCCAGGCCACCACCAGCAAGGAGTTCCAACAAATGTTTTTCTTGCATGTTGTCTATTGCCAGTATCAAACAAGCTCGCTGAAACTCCAAAGTCCGCTAACTTAACTGCACCTTTTGTATCAACAAGTATATTGCCAGCCTGTAAATGAAAGGGTTAAAAGATTATATATCATGTTTCAACCCTAATCACAGGCCAATTCGAAAAGTTAGCGGAAACCAGCTTTTCACCCAAAATTAATAGGATAAATTTGGTAAACTCGGCTTAATAGAGAAATTATACAAACATACTTAGGTGTGCAAATAAATGCACTTATTAAAGTTTAAACGAATGTACAATGTATTGTTACCAAAAAGAATCTACAATGTATCAATGCAGCTACTCATGGCCAGCCCTAAATGGAACACTTGTAAAACAAGCACACAAATGCAAAAAGTTGTAAGCTAAAGCAAATAAGCTAGTCTTACAAATGAACCCAAATGAAGAAATCAATAAGGCCACAACACAATACCAGGCTGACTGACATACCTTAACATCTCTATGAATATGGCCATGGGCATGTAGATAAGCAATGGCTTTGAGAACCCCATGCAACAATGTAGCAATAACGGGCTGTTCGAAACCATCAGGATGAGCAGATTTCATAATGTGGAGAAATGACCCAGCAGCCATGTAAGGCGTGACAATCCAGAGGCTCCTGGAAGCAGTGAAAGAGCAGTGTGCCTTGAGCAGATTTGGATGGTCAAGCAAGATCATGGTTTGTACTTCTCGACGAATAACATCCTGGTGGGTGTGGGTGAAATTGCGAATGACACAAAAATCATAAATGGGTCCAAGCAAAAATGGAATGGGAAGTTGATGAAGGAGTAGAAAAAGACAAATACCAAGTCATTGTTGCATTTCTCCAAGTCCAGAACTTTGATGGCGACGATTATATTAAGTGGGATGCAGAGAGCTCTGTAGACAGTGGCGCTCACGCCTTGACCCACTTCTTCGTACAACGTGTAGTCTTTGGGGTCTACTGGAAAGTTCTTTTTGGGTGAATATTCCATGGTCTTTTTTGCTGTAGTAGTACGTCATCAACATTCAACACCCCCCCTCCTCTTTGCTCCCCACAAATTAATCACACACACACAAAACAAGAAGGAAAAAAAAAACCCAAATTCATTTGCTAAATTAAATACAGCAATAAAAGCGAATTAATGGTTGATGTTGTATTGAGTTGAGAAAATATTGAAGGAAACAACGGGAGAAATTGAAACTTACAGCAGGAAGCCCTAGGAAGGCTAGAAGGTGAAAGAGGAAGAAGAAGAAGAAGAAAAATGGGGGAGATTAAGATTATAACATAAGAGATGAATCCAATGATGTGTTTCGGCGAATCCGCCAAGAGGTCTACTAGAGTCTGTGAGGGTTTGTCTCTTGTGCTTCGTCAAACGACGACTCTCTTTCTCACTCACTCTTTGTCTGTGACTCACCGCTTCGGTGAAACAAAAAGAGATATTATTTTGCAGCGATTTTTAAAATTCAATTAAATAATTTTTGTGAGTGTAAATTATTTTGCCTATTTCTTCCTTAATTGTTGCCTCTTCGTACTAAAGAAAATCACTATTTAGCTGTTTGCAGCCAAAAAATTAAAAAATTAAAAATAAAATTCAGGGTTGTCTCAATTCTCAACAAAAATGGAAAAATGCTGCGCTTTTTTCGTTATTTTCTTTGGTTCCCACCCACCAAGTACCTGCCTTCTTCATCATTGGGCCTGAAATGTTGAAGTTGGATTGGGCCCCTCTGTCATTTTAGCTCCAACATCTACGGACCCAACTCACCCCAAGTTTTTAAAGTCTGATGGGATTCCTTTGATAAACCATATCATGTTTCACAGATACTAATCCTTGTTTTACAATACAACTTGTCTAAATGGGCTACAGTCGAGTTGTTATTTTTTCTTATAATGTTTCAAGGTTTAGTTCACCCTAAAATCTAACAGTCTATCTGTAGCTCTATTTTGAAATCGTGAGTTCGTCTTTAGATATAATATTTTAAATTTATCTAATATTAAAAATTAGAGAATTGAACTCGAATGCAAGACAGCTAACGGACACATTGCCCATCCCTAACTTAAATCTGCACTAATCTCTACATATATATATATATATATGAGAAATCATTAGGAAAGAGGTAGATTGAAATCTCATATTTAATTAGGTATGGAACTAATTACTCACTACTAATACTACAAACCTATCTCAACCTGTGTATTAATAGGAGACATGTGTTAGGGTAGTTGAAATGTAGGGGTAGTTTTTTTCTTTTTGTCCTTTTAAACATATTTTGTTTATTTTGTATTTTCCCATAATACCCCTCTAATTTGTTAATTTGTTATGTAGTTTGAAGGATGTGTTTTGGTAGGAAGCGTGTGATGGATGATGACTCTCCATCCATGTAAAAGTCAGCTAGCCGGATATTGGAATCTTCTTTTCCATCCTCAGAATGTTGACCACAAGAAGATTCTTCTTGTGCTTTTGCTGCGCCAAACTAAACTTGGGCACCACTCCCTTTTGCTTTGGTTTGCTTTGGTACCTAGGAAGTAGTAAAGGGGCTGCTTTGTCCATTACTCGTTGTACCCCCCTCCCACAAGTCCAGAATGTCGGATTTGTCGAGGGGACTTTGCCTGCCTCGCAAGACATCCATCCAGGTCCAGCCTTAAGGAATTGAATTGACCCAGTCGGCGTCCAAACCTTAATTATATATCTCCTTTAATTAACTCCGATTAATTAAGGGCTAAGTGAGTTGTTCATTTCAACGTTGAGCGTTGTTGATCATCATCATGCAAAGCTAAAGCTAATAAGACAGACAGCAAAAGGAATTTTGACTTGTGCCTTAATAATTTATGATGACGCCTTAATTAATAATCATTTCCTTAACTTAATCCATAAGAGAGTTGATTAATTAGCAGCAAGTAGCCATCTAGAATGATTGGAATTTCAAACTCTTACCATTAAATAGCAATACAGCACGACCAAGTTTTTCATGTCACGTGATCCAGATGTCAACTTGTTCATTCTCATTTCTATGGTTAATGCTGAAAATGGGAAGTTCCAGAATAACTTGGCAACGTAGCATGCAAGCACAGAATCCACAAGGCAGATCATGACGTACGCTTTATTTCAATCCTTCATCTCATCCAAATATCCACATATGAAAATGATGTTCTATCTAAAATTTAATTCCTTTAAATCTAGGCAGGCAGGACCCGTATAAGAATAATATTTATATTCTATTGAGGGAGGTAGAAATTGACAGTGGAAAAGATATTGTTGAGATTACAAGATATTAACTTCCTCCATTAAAAGTTTGTCAATTAAATTATTCATAGATGAACTGTTTTACCTATAATAAAGATATATACGAGATCTCTTGTAGATAAGTAGTATCAACAAAGTGCTTGAATTGAAACGGTTGTTAATATCATCCGCCCCGCAATTAGACTTTTCTGGTTTTCTATTCTTCCCCAGAAAACTTCCTTCCCAAGTTCCTGAATCCTGACTCACCCGTGAATTTTATTATTATTTTTTTCGATACTCAATTTTTTTTATTTTTTTTATTTATATGGATTTTGTGGTGACTGACGGTGACGGATGTAAAGAATAAAGTAATCTCCTTTTAATTGCCATGCAAGTCACAAGCCCAATCACATAAGCATTCATTTACTTCACCCATGACGTGTCCCCCTGCCTCCTCTCCCCACCCCACCCAACTCTTTTAATACACCCCGCTTGACTTTTTTGACTCATCTCCCCACCCCACCCAAAGTCAGCCTATCCCGCGCGCGGGTGAGCAGAGCTGAGCAAAAATACCAGTCTTTTTCTAATTTTACTTTAACACCCCTGCATTTGGTATTTGGCCTCTTACATTCTACCAAATTCATCACAAGTGGATGCTCCAACACCAACCGCGTGGTATGAACACGTGTACAGTGTGAAAACGAGTGAAACCCAGCTTCCCAAGTCTCGAGTTCCCAACGACCCTCTAAAACGTACCCTCGTTCCCCACCCATATTTGGTGGGTCCACCCGCCAATATTGCCCAGCCTCTTATATATTCCAACTTCATTTCTTTTTCCCCACCACCAACTCAACACCATAACTCTCTCTCTCTCTCTCTCTCTCTCTCTCTCTCTCTGTAGTTTCAAGCATCAAACCCTCAAAAACCCCAAACTGTCGATACGATTGAACAAAACGAAAATGCAAGCGGTTTCGGTGCTGTCTTTGTCTCCCAGCTTCAATTCGTACGATTCGAAGAACGAATTTGAATACGCGCAGCTCTCTGCAAATTTCAGCTCCAAGCTCAAAATCGCTGGTTCCGGTAGCGATTTCGAATTCAATGACACTAAACCCGCAGCTTTAGATAACGAGAAGGAGAAGCCGGAAACGGAAGAGAGCGAAGGTGTTCAGAACGCCGACGCCGGTGGTGATTGCGAGAAGAACGAAGATGAAGACGATTTCTCTTTCGTCTGCACCAACCCCGACGGATCGCCGATTTCCGCCGACGATATATTCCAAAATGGCCAGATCCGTCCGGTGTACCCAATTTTCAACCGGGATCTCCTGTTCGCCGATTCCGACGACGGCGATTCTTCCAGAGCCAGAGGGGCTGCCGCCTCGTCTTCCTCTCTGCGGCCGCCATTGAAGAAGCTCTTCTTCAAAGAGCGGGATACGCCGTCGTCCTCGGCTTCCGAGTCGGACGAGCTCGAAGGAGTCCCCGAAGGAACGTACTGCGAGTGGTCGAGGAAGACCGTGGTAGTTGCGCCGGAGCTCAAGAACAAGAGCAATTCGACGGGTTCGTCGAAGCTGTGGAGAGTCAGAGACTTGAAGCTCAGGAGCAACAGCGACGGGAAAGACGCGTTCGTGTTCCTGAACCCTAATTCGACGACGACGAGCCCAAAGCCGAGCCAGGAAACGGCCGACAACAAGAGCGGCGCTAAGATTGTGAAGACGGTGGAAAAGGTTAAGGGGAAGGTTAAGAAAGCCGAAACGGTGTCGTCGGCGCACGAGAAGCATTACGTGATGAACCGAGCGAAGAAGGAGGGGGATAAACGGCGGTCGTACTTGCCGTATAGGCAGGATCTGGTTGGGTTCTTCACCAATGTGAACGGCTTGAGCAGAAACGTTCATCCTTTCTGAGGGCTCACCCGTCATTAACCATTTATTTATTTATTTTTGTTTACGTTTTGGAGTTTTTTCATTGATTAATTAATTAATTAATGTAAATTATTGGAGACGGATAAAATGGTGTTTTCCATTAATTTTAGGGGTGCTAAAATGCCAGTAGGAACCGCAATATGTATATTTTCTTTTCAAAGGAACGACGCGATATTAGATGTGGTGAGTTCTTTAATTGAATTATAAAAAAAAATTCTTCTTCTTAAATTTACAAGGAAAATGATGAAATCATTACTTTATTTCTTATATAATTTTCTAAAAAACAGATGGCACCTTTCGTAGAATCGAATACAACCAAAGATAAGATTAGGGTTATTGTCGAGGTAGCAAAATGTTAAACATACAATTCCGACAAAAGCAAAAGGTAGAAGGTTCCCATTCCTACAACTTGATCATTTCACTTTCATACCAATAATTTAATTAGACATGAGCGGTGGGTAGATTAGGACCTAAAGAAATCAAGCAATATTTGATTAAACAAAGTGGCCTCTCAACTTGGTTACCATTTCCTTCCCAATTCCCTCACACATTCTCACCATATTTTTTTATACAAACCATATTGGGGGAGAGGGAAATCGAAACTTAAGATCTCGAATGCAATGCAGAGTCTCTTAATCACTTGAGCTACAACAATTCCCTTCAATTCTCACAGTAAAAAAAAAAACATGAGAAGCCTTTGTTTGAGTACACAGATGCTTTTGCCAACCAGATTAAACAAGGATGGTACTAGTTGTCCAGTACTATCCAATACAATTCAAGACTGGAGAAGAGAAACCATAAGTAAGGACGGCTCAATAATGAAGGGTGGACCAGGACCAGTGCCAGTGCCACCGATGTTGCAGCATTATTGAACCCAGCAGAGTAAAACTTTTACAGCGGGTCCAGAAAAGTTGGTTGAAACTTGAACATGATATTTATTGAGCATCAAAAGGTCAAAACTAAGCAAAAAGGCGCAGGTAGAAGTTAAGGACAGTAATTACCAGTTGCATGCAAAAGAGAAACACATTGAGACCCACAATTTGTTCTTCCTTGTTCTTTTTATTACTTTCAAAACGCTATTTACACTGGTTAATTATGCAGATACATTTTTTTTTTTCAATCTGAATTATTAAATACCAACAACTTATTCCAAGCTCTGTTGCTACTTGATGTGTCGACAGTGTGAAAGTCTTGCATTTCTAAACAGGCATGTCAACGCAAGTCAAAGATTTCAAACCTCAGATTTGAGTTTGTGTAGACATTAGAGCAGTGCTCGTAAATGGGGCTCCCATCTGTGGTTTCTTTGTGAGGATGAAACCCTTGCTCTTGGCACTCTTTTAGGACACTCATCCCACCGGGGTCAGATAGACGAAATATTCCATAGCTCCTGGAAAAATCCCGACAATAAGTTTCTCAATATAGCTATGTGAAAAAGATGTTAATAGTTATTACCTGTTGAACTGAAACAAGTTGGTTTTGTTTGCATATGCAATGCTTCCCTTAATGTTGTGTTCTTACTAAGAACTTCTTAGAAGGTAGAGCATACTCAACTTTATGTATTTTCATGTGCTCGTACTTGCATTTTGAAACATATATTTGCATATTCAACTGGCCTACTTAAGGAGTTTGTACTGGAATTCTTATACTTTAGAAGAGGCTCAACTTACTGGTCATATTTTCAAGGAAAAATGGTGAGCAGAGAATAATGAATTCACAAAGCATTACGAATGAAGCCTATCAGAGTTGCATACCTTGAGGTATCTGTCGGAGCCATGACAACAGCAAATGCCTCAGGTATCATAACCTGAAGATAAAAGATGGAAAAGGAGATGTTAGACTTCAATACGATAACAGGAACCAGAACTATATTAACATAATTACATGTAACATTTGCAGTCTTTGCAAATAAACTGATTGATGTCCGTAGTCCTTTGTTGAAGTGGAAAATAAAAAACCCCCAAAAGAAGGAAATTCAGAACTCTTAATCTTAAATAATCTTAAACAATGGACTGTATCTCACATTTTTATAGTTGTTCCAACAATTGTAAACATAGTGTTGAAATTCAGAACTCTTAATCTTAAATAATTGCATCCAAATGGATCGTAAAACTATATGAAATGTGCCAATATCAAAGGAAGTTAGTACGAGTGGATGTGATTTCAATGGATAACTTTCGAAATTTTCCTGTCATACTTCTGATGTGGTTATACTAGATATGATGAGAAAAGAACCAAACCCGTAAACATTCTTGATAATGACAGTGGCCTTCACACTGATTGAGTCAATTACCTGACATGAATAATGAGTGTGCAGATCCACTGATGACATGAAACATTTTTGAGAAGGATGTGTCTGAAAATAAACAGTTGACAAAGGTCAGAGTTCACGAAAAATGAATATTATTAATTACTTAAAATAATAGGAAAATGCCTACATGGATCCATCCTACAGGGAAAAGTGATTGTTCGTTTTGTATGGAGAAAACTTCCTCGTCATTTGTCGCCTGGCACTTTCATATTTTGCAGTCAGCAGAAAACAGTAGTGAGATTACACTCAGTGAATGAAAAACAGACATACAAGACGAGTGAACTGCCAAAAGATACTTACAGAGTTGGAAGTGCATTCCTGTTTGGGTATGATCAGAGTTGTTACATAGAATGTTCCATTTTTCTATGGACACACAAGAAACAAATATATATTACCTTCAAGGAAATAATCACACTCTAATCTATTTCCGCTTTCCTTTTATAACATTGAGAATAATTGTATAGCAAAGATCCAGAAACAATTTTGAACGTGCAAACCGTGAGAAAGTGACAGAGGTTTGGGTTTTGAATGAGATTGGGAGACAGAAGAAACTGCTTGAACATAGCAATGGAGACCTATGGAAGTGAGAATGTGTAATAAATAAAAGTATATGCCACAAAACAGCGAATGCCTAATGATCTGAAACATGTGTTTTTCAAAAGAAAATACTCCCATAATATAGTTGGGCCAATTGCTGGGCATTCTTATACTTGTAAACCTTACATATTTACCATATCTTACGCAAGAAACATATTGGTTTTAGAATCTAGGGAGAACATGAATCTTACCAGAAAGGCGCCAAGAGTCCCACATGTTTCTAGATCCTTCTCTGTATTGTCTTTAGCAAGCCCAAGGAAATCTTCCATTAAATTTGCTGACTGAAAAGGATTATACCAGTTAATTATCAGATATCTGTACTCAATGTAGAAATATACCCATAAAATAGTCCCGAGTTTGGATGATACACATTGAAATGCAAAAAGTTCTTACAATATGTACATCTCGCAGGACCGTAGATGATGTTGATTGATTAGATGACTGTGATTGTCCATGCTCTGTATCGACTGTAATTTGTGAAATATTAGCACCTTGAGGCACACTTTCTGTGCAGGAGATTACAGGAGAAGGAGAGAACTGAGTAACAGTATGAACGGTGATGTTCTGACATTGGCTAGTTGTCTTCAAAAAATTTGAACCGCAAAATATACATGCGCAGAAACTACTGCCGGATTCCACTGAACACAAAGATGACGCGCTAGCGTTTTCCTCATTGATGTTCATAAAGCTGTAAACAGAAAAGGAATTGATACTATATTAACAAGAATTTGCATAAGAATGGTAGTTTTGCAAATTGTAAAAGGGTTCTCTGAAATGGATATATTTCTTGATATCTATACCTTAGACAATTTCTTTCTGCCATAGCACAACTTCCAACCTGAATGAGAGGAACTGCAGTCATAAGGACTCGAACCAAATTACAGAAGAGATAACTTTTTCCCCAAAACTTCCTGAACTCATTGTAAACTAATTCTCAGTGTTCCACCTTAATTTACAGATCATTATAGGAAATAAAGAAACAGCTTTTGTCATTCCAAAGGTGCTTTAAGAGCGCTAATAACCAAACAAAAAGTGTTTTAGACATCATTGAAAGCTGTTATTCTTAATGAAAACATTGTTTTGGAAACTTCAAGTCACAGAGTTCAAATTACGTAAAATTTCAATTTCCAAACACCTTTATATGAGAGAGAACATAAAAAGAGAGGAATCTCAATTCTGTTTCTGTACCTTGTTATGAGAAATCTTTTCTTTTGTTGAATGCGCCAAGTAACTCCGTTGCTGAGAGTTAAAACATCAGTCAGTCTGTTAATACAAGTTACAAAATTTATGAAACTCCTTCGCTTCCCATTTGTGGTAAACAAAGAGAAAACAGTCACCATTAATTTGATGCACCTATAGAAAATATTACTAATTTTTATATTAAAAAATCTTCAGTTTGAACATGGGAGTATCCTCCTCAACTTTTAGTAACTTGTACTTGACTATAGTTTAGAAACCAAGAAGAAAACCATAGTTCCCAGCAAGGGAAAGACAAACATATATAGCCGTCTGTGAGTGAATGTTGACTGTAGTGAAAACAAAAGAGGAAAATAACAACAACCCAGAATAGTAAACAACCAGGGTGTGTGAAGCCCTTTCTCAAATTTCCCAAAGAAAATTGGTGGCTGAATTAGTAGGGAAGATCACTGTCAAAACCAGAAATTGTTGATTGCCCACTAATTATAAAGGGAAAGGTTACCTGCAATGCCTGTCAAGTATGGTGTATAGCTGGGAGATGAACTTGGAAGTTGGAGGTGAAATTTACGAGCTGTGTCTTCAGGATTTGAGCTTTGCATCCCTTGGGCAATGTAGCAGTTGATTTTCATTAACTTTTTTGCGTGTAAATGAACAACACACGAGCACCCAAAGTGGTGCATTCACATGACACCCACCACGCAAGCTGCCAGCACCGTCACACACGTAGGGGTGGGTGAGTGCGGTCCAGTGCACATCGGTTTCATAATCATCATATAGCTAAAGTTTACCAATCAAGCAGTTAACTGGATTTGAGGTGTTCAATTAAGATTTTAAAAGAGTTGAGTTTGCAAAAGTTTAGGTGTATTTAGTTCAGATTTTAATTTATTTTTAAAAAATACATCGAAATTTAAGTATATTTAATTATAATTTTTTAGAAGTCAAATAAAGTTTAGGTGTATTCAAAAAGTTATTTATTTTAAAGGAATTAATGAGTTAATCAATTTCGTTAGAATTTAAAGTGGTAAGAGCATCCACAATGAACTCCTTAAATTACCTTCTTAGAAAAATTTAAGAGAGGATTTGGAAAAATGCAACTTTAACCATGCTCTCTATCTACCTCCTAAAATAGGGAGACTTCTAGGAGCCCCTAAATCTGAGGAGAGAGAAAGGATTCTAATGGCTCCCTATAATTTAATGCTGTTTTATTTAATTAGTATTTTAAATCTTTAATTAATGTCAATTAATTTTTAGATTATTTTTTAAATAGAGATTGACCAATTAAAAAAGAGTTATAGTATTTATGACTCCATAAACTAGAGAGCATGATTGAAGTTTAAATTTTATAGAAAGCTCCTAAAATAACTTTTATATGTTTTTAGCTATAATTTAACTGAAAAGATAGCATGATTGTGGATGCTCTAAGTAAATACAAAAAGCCCTGGCAAATCTTATGTCAACCTTAGAAATTTTGAAGGTGCTCTATCCTTTCCAATCTTTGAACGTGTGTGCTTGTCAAGTGGAGGTAAAAAAAATATCTTCCCTTTTTCTAATGTGCTTTCATATATGTATGATCTCTCATCGATAGTCTTCCTAATAGTAGTTGTTATTGTACATCATATATCATATATTTTCAATATCAATAATCTTTGAACGCGTGTTTCACTTTTTCCCAATAGTTGATGTCGTTGTTATAAATAAAAGCTCCAATATCTTATCTTTGAGTAGTTTTTGTACATCATATATCGATGTACAGTAGCATCCCAATTTTTTTTTTTCTACTTTTCCTTCTTCTCTTTTTATTTTGGTTGCTGTTATTTATTTATTTTTGTACATCATATCATACTAGCCTCTCTGCACGCGCCTACGAGAAATTTTTTTAAAAAATTAAAAATTTATTTTAGAATTAAAAAAAATAATGGGTAGTTGTGTTCCATAAAAATAGAATCCATTATCTGATTTTTCTTTTAATTTTAATTTTTTTAATATGAAAAAGTGTGAATTTACCATGTTATCCTCATTTAATTAATAATTTCAATTCTTAATGTTTGGATTAACAAATGGCATTTTCTTGTATTTTGAATGTTTCACCATTCTCTACCTTTTGCTTTATATATATAGATATATATTATAGCCTTCTTTATCGTTCTACAGGCATCCCTTCTTTTTTTCTGCCTTTTCCTTCTTTATATTAGTTGTTTACAATGTTTTATATGCAATTCAGATTTTTGTTGCTATTAATGGAGATGGAAGAAGTAGACGCAGTATTATGGAATGAAGAAATCAATGAAGAAAAAGAAGAAGAGGAAATGGATGACGAATAATTAGAGAAACATTATTTTGAAATCATAAAGATATTGTTGATTGAAAAACAATAAACAGCCCAAAAATAAAGAAAATAACATTTTAGAACTCTAATAAACTCTTTTAAAATTTATGACAAAACTCTAACAAACACCATTAAAATCAATCTAGGAATTCAATCAAACTCTATGTGAAGTTTATAGAAATCAATTAAATATTGAACTCTATAAACTTTATAATTCCATTGAACTCTTTTAAAATCTTAATTGAATAGATCCTCCTTAGACTTCTAGTACTAGTGGGATGAAACATAATACTGAAAAGTAACAACCTATAAGAAAATATTAGTGTAAAAAAAAAAGAAAAAAAAGAATTGAAGTTAACATGGTCAACCGGTCTAACTCAGTGAAAAAGGGTATTTTGCATACTATAGTAGTAGTCTCACAGGTTCGATCTCTTGGATCATAATAGTCCAAGAGATTGTGGTCATCCACCGTTGGATATTAATTCAATGGTTTATAAACGTTTCTTAAAAGAAGTACAAGAGTGAGTGAACCGTTGAATTTACATCCAACGGTGAGTGACCACAAATCTCTTGAACCCCTGTAGTCTAAGAAAAATCCCATGACAATGTATGTGGAAAAACTCCCTCCCCAATATCGTTTGTATAAAAATAACAAAAACATAGACAGTTTTGAACCAGTTCAAGTTAATTACAATTTGGTTTGAAACTATTGTAAATAATGCGTGAAAAAGGCCTATGAAAATATGTAAATAATATGTGAAATATACAATTTATTTTAGGCTTTTTGGTGTACGACTTGTCGTTTGTATTACATAGGTATGTATGATGAGTAGGACAGCGGGTAACATTATTCCAGAAAATTGTCGTGATTTTGTGGTTGGTTTTGGTAATTGGGATGAGGACACAAAATACATCTCTTTCAAATCAATGGGTGCAGCCCCATGCCATGCCATACAATATACCAGGATTGGCTATCTAAAGATGATGATGATGACGGGCTCATTGGAGGCTCATAACTAATATGAGATCGTCATTCCATAGAGATAGAAGGTCCCTACTTCACCTCTAGACGCTTTGCTTCCTTTATCCACCGGGGTAGGGCTGGGATGGGAATGTAGAGCTACCACCAAACTTCTACCTTTCTCTCTTTCTGTGTGTGTGTGTGTGTATATATACAGAGAGAGAGAGAGAGAGAGAGAGAGAGGGAGAGAGCATATAGGCAACATGGCTCGACTTTGGTGGCTGCTGCGAGTCTAACTTCCAAAAAGCAGCTCTTCTCAACCTCAGTTGACAGAGAAACGGGGCATGGCTGGAACTTTTCGAAGATGCTTCACTACTACAAAAAAGCAAAAAGACGACGGTAAATCACCGTCGTGTATTTGGTTTTTCAATGGTCGTGGAATCCACCGTCATCTTTTCCCTCATAAACCACGACGCTAAATAACCGTCGTTGTTAAACAATACAACGTCATCAAAAAATACAAAACGACGTCTTTGTACTGCAAAAGATCTAAAAAAAGCAATCGATGATGATAATAGACGACCAATTCTCTAAAAAGACCGTCGTTAAAAAGGGAAAATATGACACATATTAAGAGAACAAGGCCGCAAGATAGACATACAACGACGACAATAAAAATACGCCGACGTTAAATATAATTTTCACGACAATAAAAAATATGACGTCTTTAAATACATTAGAAGACGACGTTATTGATACCTACTACGTCGCACATATAAACACAACCGTCGTACAATTAATTTTCCACTTCGATTTTTTGATAAAAGATGACGTGGAAATAGTTGTCAGTGTCATTATTTACGACGTATGTGTTTCTATAGTAGACGTTGAAAAACTAAACAACGTCAGTTACAAATATATGAGAGTCGTATTAAAAAATTTATACGTCCTATTTTCAGAAACAAACAACGACCATAAATATTAGACGTTGTTAAATACAACAACGTCGGAAAACAATAAAAACAGACGTGTTTAGTCTGCTAAAGTTCTACAACGTCTCTTATTTACAAAAAACCGTCGTGAAATAAATTTTCCACTTCGATTTTATCTAAAAAAGATGACGTGGAAATAGTTGTCAGTGTCATTATTTACGACGTATACATTTATATAGTCGACGTTGTATTTATATGTATTCATTACTCACGACGCACTTAATAATATAGACGACGTTGAACGTCTAAACAACGTCGGTTCCAAATAAATGAGAGCCGTATTACAGAACATATAGACGGCGTAGATTATGATGGGAGCCGTATTACAAATAACGTCGTTTAATTGTTATTAGACGGCGGTTATAATGAATTTCCGTCGGAATTAATTTCGTTCCTCTTCGTTTATAAAAGAACTTGCGACGTGGAAAATGTATGATGACGTCGTATTTTTTAACGTTCAGATTATATATCTCGTTTTTTAGACGTCGGTATTATGGGATTGGAGTCGTGTTATTTTGAATTACATGGCGGTTCTTTATCCTTCACCGACGTGATATCCTGAATAATTGCTTCACAATAGCGTCGTGGTTCTTCATTGTTACGTTGCTTTAAGACGTCGGTAAATATGCTGATTCACAATAACGTCGTGTTTTATTTGAACGTAGAAAGTGAAGAAATCACATTACAATATATTACAAAATTAATGTCATACACTGCCAATTACATAAGCATCATTCAATCCATATATCTTCACACCCATCTCGAATATTTTGACCGCCTAACTCACCTACCAGTTCATCAAATGTGTCAACATTTGGGCATCCCTCTAGTAAATGGCTCACACTCA
>NC_034009.1:26405261-26408047 GCF_000346465.2 Prunus persica
CCATAGAAAGAATTGCAAACCTCTCTCTCTCTGCTCTTGACAAATTCCAAGGCCCAGGAGGCAAACGAGTACGTCTTTCTCCATACTCGGGTTGCAAATCAGTTTTGACCCCCATGTTCAATAAATCTAATCGAGCAGCAATCCCATCTTTATTTTTTCCAGGGATCTCCAGCAATGTACCAATGATACTATCGCAAACATTCTTCTCAATGTGCATAACATCTAGGGCATGCCTCACAGGAAGGTATTTCCAATACTCGAGATCAAAGAATATTGATTTCTTCTTCCAACAAACTCTGTCACCATTTTCAACCATATGCAGCACTTCTTCTCCGGTTAATGGCTCTGGAGGTATGCCATATTCAGGTTTCCCATTAAAAGCTGCACGTTGCCTCCTATATGGATGATTGATTGGTAACCATTTTCTATGCCCAATGTAACAAATTTTGTGGCCATTTTTCAACCTGTGACTAGGTGTATCATCGCCGCATATTGGACAAGCTTTATATCCTTTAACAACACAACCAGATAAGTTTCCATAGGCGGGGAAATCATTAATTGTCCACATTAATGCAGCTCTGAGTGTAAAGTATTCTCCATTATGTGCATCATACACTCCTCTAATCCCAACCCACAAGGATTTTAAATCATCAATCAAAGGCTCCAAGTAGACGTCTATATCATTTCCGGGTTGTTTAGGACCGGAAATCAATAAGGTTAACATCATGAACTTTCGTTTCATGCACAGCCATGGAGGGAGATTATATGTAACTAAGATAACCGGCCAACAACTATATCTGCTACTTAGAGAACTGTGGGGATTGAATCCATCAGATGAAAGAGCCAATCTCAAGTTTCTCGGCTCATTACCAAACTCAGGCCATTTATCATCAAGAAGTTTCCAAGACGGGGAATCCGCCGGATGAGACATCTGACCGTCAATTGATTTTCTAGCAACATGCCACCAAGTCAAACTCTTAGCTGTCTCATGTGATTGAAACATCCTTTTAAACCTTGGAATTGGGGGAAAATACCACACCACCTTCGCTGGCACACCCTCTTTCAAGATTGCATCTTTGCCTTCCTTCCACCTTGAGATACCACAAGTAGGACAATTAGTTGAATCCTCATACTCCTTCCTATACAAGATGCAATCATTGGGGCATGCGTGCATTTTCTCATAACTCAGCCCCAATGCACACAAAGTCTTTTTAGCCTCATACATGGAGGTTGGTATTGTATTTCCTTCTGGAAGCAAATCGCCTTGAAGTATCAATAATTCTGTAAAACAGACATCACTCATCCCATGTTTTGCCTTCAAATTATACAACTTCACTAATGCCGATAACTTCGTGTACTTTCTACAACCAGGGTACACTGGTTGATCTCCATCCCCAATCACATTGGCAAACTCATACGGATCCGAACCAAAATCACCAAAATCATTATCATCCATATCAATTTCTTCAGACACAAAACTGTACCTACTATGGCCATCATCTTCTTCAACATTTCTGCTAGCATTAGTAGTTGCTTCCCAAGGTTCTCCGTGAAATGTCCAATTCTTATAGCTTTGGTCAATTCCATTAAAGTATAAGTGATCCCTTATAATTCCAACCCCAAACAACTTCAAATTAACACATTTAACACATGGACAACGGATATGTGTTGTAGTTAGAAGATTTTCTACAGCAAAGTTCAAAAATGCTTCCACCCCAAACTCATATGCCTTCGATCTTCTATCCGAGTGCATCCATGACTTATCCATCTCCGACACTATAACCTATTATCTATAATAAAGTGAAAATACAGGCAATGACCATCACTATAGCAGATTATACAATGATCTAATCGCAAGTAATAAACAACAGAGACGACGGGTTTTAATCAAAAACAGACGTATTTGGCATATATAGACGACGGATTTTCAACAGACGTCGTCTATTATACGTAATACAAACGACGGTTTATGAAAAAACCGTCGTGTATAAGTAATACAACGACGGTAGTTTAAAAACACCGTCGTGTAATCGTCGTCGTACGCCTTAAAATTCGTCGTGTCTCAGTTTATTTTCAAGAACACAAAACCCATTAAGAACACAACATATATATGAAACCAAGCAAGAAACCAACATATACATGAAACCAAGCATGAAAACAATAAATCCATTCCCAATTCAACATAACATAGGGTGATTAAAAGATACGACAAAATTAAATCCATTCCCAATTCAACATAACAGATAATGTAATCCATGAACCCATTAAACAGAAAATCCATGAACCCATACCTATAAGCATTGGTGCACTTTGCACCTTCTCCAGAGCGGAAAATGACAAGATCAAATAAAGGTGTCCTTTTGCTGGAAATCATTTGGAAGTTGGTGATGTGTCTTTTTGTGTTGATTTCCAGCAAAAGTACACCTTTATTTGATCTTGTCATGAACCCATTAAACAGAAAATGAGAGAGCGAATGTTATGTTGCGCGAAATCTGAAAATTTTAGGGTTCAGGGTTAGAAGTATAAGAATAAGAGCCAAATATAAAAAAATTTAGGGCGCGCGAAAATTTTTAGAGCGCGCGCTCTTTAAAACGTCGAAAGAAAAACCATGGCGAAAGTTCTACAAGAACCGACGTAAATGTAATATTCCACGACGGAAACACTGAACGTAACGCCGTTTATTTTGACGCTTCATTTTTCGGATTAATTTTAAATTTATTTTCAATATTTTGATATAAAGACGACTGAAAAACCACGTCTGGGTTAAGAAATTGAAACGTTGTAAA
>NC_034009.1:26408147-26414226 GCF_000346465.2 Prunus persica
TAGACGACTTACATATTAAAATGACGTCGTTTAAAGCGTAAACCATGTCGTATGTTTTACTGTACGACGTAAAATATGTATTCCACGACCCAACCACCGTCGTTAAAAATTAATACACTAAACCCATAAAATTAAATTATACAATTTAAAAAATTAAGTTTATAAAAGGTTTTATGGTTTTAAAGCCTAACATATAACATAGACTACCCAAAAATTATACTTTAAAAATAAACCCCAATAAATAACAACCCTAATCTCTAAACCCTAGACTCTAAACCCTAAACCATAAAACTAGAAGTGATTTTATGACTCATCAAAACAATTTTGTTTTGGATGGTCATTTTAAATTTTTGTTATTCAAAATGAATTTTTTCAAGGTTTATGTGGAAGAAAATATATCAATGACTTCATAGGAGTTGACTTTTCAATTTTCTGATTTATTTTATATTTATTTTGAATATTTTGATATAAAAATAATAAAATATTCTTACCATACAACAAACCACGTCGGTGTTAAATAAATTGTAGACGTTGTAAATTGTAATAGACTACTAAGTCGTTAAAATGACGTCGTTAAAATGAGAAACCATGGCGGCTATTTAACTATACGACGTAAAATATATATTTTACGACTTAACCGCAGTCGTTACATAAACGTCGTCGATTATACCCTGAACCCTTAAGAAATTGAAGATATTGTAAACCATTAACGACTCAATTGTTCAAAGAACGTCGTCTAACTATTTTTTTACGTCGTATTTGTTTAAAACACGCAACAACAAAATACGACGGTTATTGACTTTATTAGGTCGTTGGAAAAGTATTACACGTCGGTTAAGCAATTTGTATGTTTGTTTTTTTTTTAATTTAAGAAAACCTCAACAAATTTTTACATTACATATTATAGAGAAAATTGGTACATTATACATAAATATCAAGTGTTCAATAATTGCCCTGTTTAATAATTTGGAAAACAAACTCTGCCCATTCATTCCGGACTTCATCAATGGCTTCTTGGGGGTATGAAGCTTCCTGGTTTCCCTTGGCATACTGCATAAACAATGACTATTAGGGTTTATAAATAAAAAGAAATTCAATCACAGACGACGATATTTTTCATAACCGACGTAGTATATCCATTCAACGACGTTAATTTTACACGACCGTCGTTGATAATACAAAAAACGACGTGAAATGTATGAAGGTAATTTCTTCTTACCTTATTCTCAAACCCCAAGGAAGGATCCATGATGATGTCCCTCATGAAGCGCATTACATAATACCCGTATTCGACATTGCTGGGTTGCTTTGGTGTGCCTGAGAGAGTTTTCCAAATTACATTTTTACGTCCTGCTCGGGCTATGTGGGTATTATATATTTTTAAAGCACTGTTCACGATGTTTTTGGCCTCTTCATCGACCACACGATTTCCTGGCAGAGGATCCAGAAAATAGACGGTTTCTCTCTTTGCTCTTACAATCAGCAAAATCCAATGACGGCTGCACAAAATTAATATAAAAACGACGGTTATTTACAAAAACGACGTATTATAGTATTTCACACGACGAAGTAAAGTAGCTAACGACGACATTATATATTTATCACGACGATAAATAAATACCGACGTGGTTAGTAGTTTCAAACGACTAAATAAAATAAAACACCGACGTGGTTAGTTTATAAGCTGTCATTTATTGAAAATCATAAAAACAAAATCCTAAGGAGACTAACCCTGGATTGTAAGGCATCATGAAAATCTGTTCACCGTCTGTCTTCTGAAGTCGAGCTGCTACGAGTCGTGATCTTGCAGTTATTGTGCCAGAGTTGGCACTAACTGTAGCAGGGTCGATAAAGCCAACCATACTGCACATATTGGCTTTTTTCAAAACATCGTGTAAGTACCTAAACAAATAAAATAATATAAACAAGTCAGCACACAAAACACGACGGTTATGTATAAAAAAACGACGTATTATAATATTTCAAACGACGTACTGAAATAGATGAGGACGTTATAATATATTTATCACGACGGTTGTTAGTTAAGACGACGTGGTTAGTTAGTTAAGACGACGCAATATATAAACCAACGAGTTATTATTTTAGAAGTACAAACCTCATATATACAGCCAATACAGTAGCTCCAATTTCTTCCATGCCTGCAAATTGTGTAATATCTTCAGGCAGGAGGAAGGTATCGCGCTCACCACCAAACACCTCCTTATCAATTGTAAATTGGACTGTCTTATCCTCAGGCAGGAGTGTCGTTTCCACAAAACGACAAAGGGTTTTTAAAGAAGATGGCGCCTCCATTTTTGAATAAGCACCAACTTCAATAACCTGTTTAAAGAAATAAAAAAAATGACGTGGTAATTCAATAAAGACGACGGTTTAAGTAATAAAACGTCGTCTTAAAAGTATTTAAACGACGGTGAAAAAACTGTCGTGGTAATTCAATAAAGACGACGGTTTTATGAATAAAGCGTCGTCTGAAACCATTTAAACGACGGTGCAAAAACCGTCGTTTAAATATTTTATTACGTCTTAAAAAAATTCCGCCGTCTAAGTTTTAAACAAACGACGGATTAAATAAAAATATCGACGTCTGAAATTTTGAAAAACAAATAAAAAAGGCAAAGTTATGTGAACATACCTTGTCGTCATGCTTTTCTTCATCTTCTTTCTCCTTTTCTTCTTCCTTCTCTTCATCTCTTTTTTCTTCTTCCTTCTCTTCATCTGGCTGATGTTTCCCCATTTTGGCAGTATCATCCTCCAAATGTAGGGATCTCACATCACCTCCAGAGCAGCTAGCTTTGTCAGACATTGGATTTTTGGGGCTTTGGCTAATTCTTGGTTTAAGCATGCTTGGATCAAAATTGGGAATTAATTGGGAAAGCTGACTCAGGAAATGCTCCCTCTCAGCCTCTACCAATTGTTTTGTCCTAGCCTCCATCCTTAAGGCCTCTTCCCTTGCCTTAGCCTCCATCTTTTTAGTCTCTTCTTGAAGGAGAACTCTTAAACTGTCCTTCAAACGGTCGTCAAAGCTCACCCTCTGTGGTTTGGGCAAATTGAAATATTGCCTTGGGGAAACACCAGCACCAACTCCCCTCAGTCTGCCTGGATGCTCGGGGCCCAAAGCCATGGTCAGCACATCATTGCTGCCATCTACTCTGACTTTGCCTTCCGAGACTTGTTTCTGCAATTCATCCTAAAAAAAGATAAACAAAAAAACACACGACGGTTATTTATGTACAAACGACGTATTATATAATTTCACACGACGCAATAACGTATAAACCGACGTTATTATAACTTATCACGACGGTAGTTATACCGACGTGGTTATTTATTTAAAACGACGAAATGAATAAACAACCGACGTCTTATGCTATAATTAAAGATAACAGAGTAGTGATTCCTATTTAGACCGTTAACGACGTTTTTAAAAAATTTTCGACGTGGTAATATCATTCACACGACGCGAAAATGAACCACCGACGTCTTATGCTGTAATTACAGAAAACATAGTAGTGATTCCTATTTAGACCTTTAACGACGTTTTTAAAAACTTTTCGACGTGGTAATATCATTCACACGACGAAAAATATAACATACGACGTAATAAGAATAATTCACAGTTTAATAAAAATTTAAAACAGAGTGATAGTAGGCTTACAATTAATTTTGCTTTCTCTGCCACCTTTGGATCAGGGATGTTACCATGTTTGTCCTGTCTAGCTCTCTTCCATAAGGTAGATCGATCAATTTCTACCCCAGGCATGGTTTCCTCCAATTGATCCTCCAATCCAGCATATCCTTTTCGAGACAATCGATGATTGTACTCGAGTTTCTCCCTAATCTGTGCATGTTGAGAATGCACAGACTCAAAATCTTTGGATAGCCTTGAAGCTACAAAGGCATCCCATTGTGCTTTCTCTATGAATTTATATGTTTCAGGGGGTTGGCTTAATTTCTCCCTGTCATTGGTGTATGGAAGGATATAATGCCTCGTTAGTGTAGACTTGAAATCCTTCCATTTCTTGGAAGCAGAAGCTAAAACAGAGGTCTTGCCCCCTTGGCCTACGACAAAAGCCATGTCAACTGCTTCCCAAATCTGCTCCTTTATATCCTTGGGGATTTGGGACCATTTCTTGTCCACAAGTGGGATCCTGGAGCGTGCCAACACACCAATATACGACTGCATCTCAATATGTGCTTGGCCAACACCTTTCCCCCTTTTATTGTACTCAACAATTGGCCTCAGTTTCTGAAGCTTTCTCTTCACAACACGAGGCATTGTGCTCATACCTCGACCAGTCTTTGAATCATCTGAGATTGTTGTCTGGCTGGTTTGTTCTGTCTCAGCAGATGATGAAGCAAACTTCATCTTCTTCGAAGACTTCATCTCCTTCGAAGACTTATCTTGAGGAGCTACCATTCCAAGCTTCTTGGAGCCAGAATCCTTAGTTTGTTGTTGAGAAACCATTTTAACAGACAAAACTGCAAGTGAAAATATTTCAGGAAAACATTAAGAACACAAACGACGGTATTAAAAAAATACGACGTATGATATGATTTTAGACGACGCAATGAAATAATCTCAGACGTAATAAATGTTTAAAACCATTATTTATATAACGTCGTGGTATATATGTTCACACGACGTCAATAGTAATACACCGTCGTGGTAAACTATTATTTATATTTTATCGTCTATATTAGATACCAACCCTAGTTTCTTTTTCTTTATATTTTATCAAATAAGGGAAAAACAAAAACCATTGTTCAGCGAAATCAAACCTGCAATTAAACAAGCATATAAAAAAAGACTATTATTTTAAAAACAACTTTGTCAATTTTCAGACGACGCTAGAACAACTGACGAACCGTCGTGGTCTACCGTCGTCTTATTTAGTTGATGTAGTTGTCTTCAAAGTTGGAAACTTTCTCTCTTTGTCTGTATATTTTATCAAACTTGGAAAGAAGTAAAATGATTTTGGCCAGAAAAAAGGTAAAAAGATTTTTCAAACAAAAAACGTATGAGCATGCAAAACAGTAACCAAAATAGTGAAAATGAAAGCTTACCTTTTGCGTGCAATGAAAGCAAGAGGAAGATGATCGATGTTTAAGTTCAGAGACGACGAAGAAGACGAGAGGAAGACGATGAGAAACTCTGACAATGCTCTGACAAGGAAAAAAGACGAAAAGGTTTCTCTGGGAGATTGAAATTTTTAATCGGGTTTGGAAACAGTGCATGTGTAAGTCGAAAAGTTGCTTACATATAAAACCATTTCAAAAAAATAATACGGCGGTTACATTTAACTACGTCGTTTTTAACTAAAACGACGCAATATTTTTCATTCGACGTGGAATCATTTCATTTAACGTCGTTAGGTTTAATATAACCGACGTGGATTTTAATTTTTAAATTATGAATAGAATTTTTTTTCCCGTGACCTTTCAGTTTATTTTTCAATTACAGTGCGTTATAAATAGAGTTTTTTTTCCGGAGGAAATTTAAAACGAAGGAAATTAATATTCTGCAATATGTAAAGTTTCTTTTTTGGATGACAGATTTAAATAAAATAAGAATATAAAAACAACAAATGTGTAAGTCAAGTAGACGAAAAGTTGCTTACATATAAAACCATTTCAAAAAAATAATATGGCGGTTACATATAACTACGACGTACAAATTACAAAATACGACGGTACATTTAACTTCGGACGTGGTAAATAAATACGACAGTAGTTTGTAGGTACCGTCGTAGTAAACTCAAAAATTAAAGTACATAAGTAATAACTCGCGTCATGGTATATTATTTAACACGTCGTTTTTATTAATTTACCGACGTGGATTCTGTAATATACGTCGATCATACCGACGTTGATTTTACAATTTAAACGGCGGTTTGTTTGTAAGGACCGCCGTTGGTTTTAAAAATTTATTCTATAAATTTGTCGCTTTCATTCATTTTCGGTTTACATTTAAGGTTCCAAGTTCTTCCTCTCTCAGTCTCTCATGTCTCAAAGATATATTTGGATGTTTCTCAAGAGAAATTGAGCTTACTCGCATCAA